>NW_028301564.1:24545000-24845000 GCF_042242905.1 Orbicella faveolata | reverse complement strand
GTAAAACAGATTGAAAACAAATGCCCCAAACAAACAAAAAAAATTACTTAACAACTAGAACAATCACAATCACACTTTTTCCAGGCCTAGAAGACTAGTCATATTTTCAACACTCTTTGTGTCTTTCTAGGGTCTGCGCCCATTTAATCGGTATTCGAAATTGATTCAGCACTCGCTAGAAAATCATAGTCCATTCAGACGAATGAAGCGTGTACTTTAAACACGGGAAGAACAATTACAAATCCTCCTTAATACTAAGACAAAAAAAAAAAAATAGACACGCTAAAAAAGCTTGCCCAGTTTCATCCAGACAGATTAGGCATCCATAGTATGCAGTGTGAAAAGAAGGCTCACGTTAATTTTATAAACTGCTGTTTTTTTTTAACATGCACACGCAAATTAAAAAAAAAAAAAAAAACTATCCATAGTTGTAGCGAGGCGAGAACCTTCATAGCCTATTGATGCAGACACGGGCTCGCTTTTCCTCACGTGATTATCACAGTCACAGCGGTTAGCGTTCGTGTTACTTACCTCTTCCGTTTTCCTTTTAAGGACAGCCTGCTGTTTCATGTGAATTGACTCCAACTTCTTAAACTCAAACTGCCTTTTGCGACCCTGTGGAAAGCGCACCCGTTAGAAAGCGAAAAGTGTATTACTGTATATTTTGTCTTTGTGAGAGTTACATTAAAACGTTTCCCGCCCTTGCTGCTTGCTACTACTGATTATTGTTGAGACAAAGATTTTTCACTTAGTTGTGACTGTCAACAACTGGCAGATACAGGGAACGAGCTTACTGCTATGCAATTTAACCGCTGACCTGTTGCTTTAGTGTGTTGATTTCTTTTTCTTTCTGAGCCTTCAGTGCTCTAAAGCGTTCAGACTCCTCCTTCATTTGGCGCATGAGTTTTACACGAATGGATTTCATGCCCTGCAAGGTGAATAAAGGAGAGCTGTTGACCTACTGCGAAAATGAAAAGATTAGCAGATTTTCTCATCACTAAGAGACTGTTTACGGGGATGGGGAAGGAGGGGGTGGGGTAGGTGCTCCGGCTAACCAAGTTACCCTGAGAGAGTCAACTTTTCATCCTTTTCTTTAGAAAATGCATTGACGCGTTTACATGCTAGAAAGGATGACCCGCCTTCCCGGGGCACACTGTCTGCTTGCCCGAGGCACCCTTCTATGAGGCCTATCTTTTTACCATGTAAACGGTTCGACCTGGGTTACCCGGCTAACCGAGGTGAGAAGAACGTGAAAGCAGCGTTATATTCCATGGCAGCTTTTAAATCAACTAGTAGAGTGCACAATAATAGTCCAGGACTCTGAAAGGCGGCCGCCAGCTGAACGAGTGCCAAAAAAAATTAAACTTGCTACAAAACGTTTGTTTTGTCCGCCATCTTGTTTGTTTTGCTTAGCGACCGCTCAAAGGATAGCTCGCTGCCTATCCCGCTTAAGTGAGTTGCATGTAAAGGCGGGCTATGTTTAAACCCTTTTAGCCGGGTAGCCCGGTTAGCCGGGGCACCCTGCCTCCATGTAAACAGGCCTAAAGGTGCTTTCCTTTGGTATGATCCGGAGTAGGATTTACGATATCCAATATCACTTGGATCATGGCGTACCCAATGAACCGATGTCTGGGGTATGACTCAACTTTGTACATGGATTTAATGACTTTCATTGATGCACCATGATCAGAGGGATCCTGGATCATAAATCTTAAAGGAGCTCAGTCACGGTATTTTGAGTTATTTTGGCCACATACAAAATTACCTTTAAATTGTAGGAAACCTGAAAATAACAGTTTAATAAGATAAATAAACACCAAAGAGATAATGATAAACCATAAAGGAACAAGGATGACTAAAGATGGAGAAGATTAACACGGATTACAAACGACGAATTGGAAAAATTGCGGCTAAACTTTTCAATATGCGCAAACCGGGACTGAGCTCCTTTAATCCGGATAATCGCAATGGGAGGCACCCAACGATGAAGTCAAATCCTCCGCAATCTCCAGGTTGACTCGATCTTCTTTTCAAAGAGCATCCATGTAGCCATGAAATGATTTAGAAGGACAGGAAGGAGGTCGAGACAAAGAGATAAAAACTCTCTTTCGTTACCTGAATTTCAGAGTTGAGTTTCTTTATGGTGCTGTCGCTCTGTTCCTTCAACTTCAACATTTTCTGTTGTTCAACCTGGCAATACATAAAAATACCTTTACACTTTACCCATCCTCTTTTCTGTTCTCGGACACACCACAGACTTAAGTTAGGCCAGCTACGTGTTCTTCTGTACTTCTCAAACTCATTAACAATTCATCAAGTTTCATCAAAGGAAATGGGTATCAGATCTCAATTAGCATAGATCTTGACGATTTCATTTCTCCGTTTTCTCCTTAGTTTAAGTTCTGATCGAGAAGATATATCAAACACTCAAGACGGTGTATGACTACATTTCCAAACACCTCGAAGTTCGTCAAGAATACTCTACTACGCATCTGATCGTATTCTAAACTGTCTTCTCGCCGTTTGGAAATGTGGTCAAACACGCTCTTTCAGGTTTGATATAGTACTTGACCTCTCCGAGGTATGCATTTGAACTAGTTAGTCGTTTGTTACCTTTATGCTTGTGGTTGCAGTCGAAAATTTTGGTCAATCTTTCTCGGTTCCCAAAATCTTCGATAATTTCAATAGAAGTTACAACAGACGCATGGCTTCAATATACTCTATTACGACAATTTTCAACAGTATCAACCATGTGATCGATTACTGAGAACAAAAAATTCAAAGCCCAACTGAACACCGTACTAACCTGCTTCTTCTTCAGTTCCAAAATTTTTGCCTCTAGTTCCTTGACCCTGCTTCTATTCTTTTCCTTGATTTTCCTAAAAAAAAAAAAAAATCGCGAACATATTAGAAGCTTAAACTCGCAATAAATAGTTTCATTTTTTTTTACCACGTTTCTAAGACCTCCCCCCCCCCCCCCCTCCCCGCCCTCAATTTAGTATATGCCAGGGATTGCCAGATCCCAGCGAATACTAGCTGGGACAATTACCTTACGCTAAAGACAGTTATGCATGGCACAAATTCTCCAAAAGTAACTTTTTTCCCCACTTTTGCCGTTTTTTTTTTTGTTTTTTTTTTGTTACCCACAAACTGAGAACGTTGAAATTTCAACGGGGTTTTCGTTTTGTTCATCTGGTAACTTGGCTCAATAAGAAAAGGATAAACTGATCTTAAAACCGAAAAGTACAAATGAGGACAGTTTCGTGCTGAACAAACAAACGAATAGGAGCTTTCCGATAACGAAATTATGGAGTGAGGTGCCGGGGCATAGAGGAAAAGAAAAGAGAAAAGGGGCAGACCAAGCCTTGTGCACAATTCCTAGGTGGGCAGAAACTAATACGAACCATTCAAACTGATTTAACTAGTGCGCGTAATACCTACTGCTTATTACGCACGCAATCGGAGTTCAGACTCACCCGTCACAGTTCTCAGACTTTGCATTGGTCAAAGCCACCGATAGATTGGCCTTCTCTTTCTCCAATCTGGAAATTTCACCTTCCAATTCCCGAACAGTATCCTGTGCAAAATGCAATGCGTCAATAAACACTAATATTGCACCTAATGGACGGTTTAACAGTTAATACGCTCGGATATTTTATGAGTTTTGCAGTATAATTCGGAACCTAGTGCAGAAACAAAAAAAAAAAAAAACAAATGAGAATTTGAAAGCAGTTAGCTGTCCACGTAAACCAAAACTCACCTAGTGTTTTCATCCCGTTACTTAAACACTCGCACGCGTCATTTTCCACGTGCGACGTAATAAGTCTGTCAGTTTGAAAATGGAAGTAAACTTGGTTTGTGAAAAGCTTTAAAGTCCTCGAGGAAATGATAAACGTGTACATTTTCAAGAATATATGTTTGTGCGGTCTGCCACTTGTCGATCAATTTGAGTTACAGTAGGGTTCAATTCCGGTGCAGAGTATAAACCATTTTAAAACTTTCACCAACCTCGTATTGCTTTCTCATGCTAGTCAGCCGCGAATCATTTGCTACCATCTTATTGGCTAATTCCTCTTTTAGAGCCAGTGCCTTGGTCAATTCCTGGAGTTGCCGGCCAAGCTCTGCCTGCCTCAAAGCATGCTGGGAAACAAACGAGGCATCTGATGGAGAGCTGGGGTGAGAGCTGTCGTCACACTCATCCGGGTGTTCCGAGCCTGCACTGGTATTCTGGGAACAAGGAAAACATAGCATTTCAAGGCTCGTAGTTTTAGTGACAATGGCTACGACGTTTTTCCCGCTAAAACTGCGCGCGCGACTGCGATCGCTCGTGTTAGTGAAGTGAAATCAGTCGAAATCGGATCTAAGGCTTTTGTTGGCTCTAAAAGGAAAGCATCGTGTTTTTAGTATACCGTTGAAACAACGAATAAAGACATTTGCGATGCGTTCTTCCGAGCAAAGCTCATTACTGTACAACAAATGAAAACAAAAGAAATTAAAAGGGTTAACATAATTCTTTCATGAAAAGAACGCAGAAACACTTATTTTTCAGTAAGCAACTTTGCTGACAAATGTTCAAAAGGTGTCTATAAACAGGGGAAGGTTGGAGTCAGTGGCCGAAACACCTTGAAATTCCTGTCATTTATTGGAGGCAAAGTATCAGTTTGGAAAAGCCAAAGGGTGCGTTTACTGACCTGCTCTTCATTCTTAACTGCATCCTCTAGCTGCGTGGAAGAGTTGAAAGTGTCCTGAAAGCCAAAGACAAGACCTGTTCGTTAGAAACGGCCAAAATAATTTTAATAATATTGCATTGGTGCAAGGGTCAACCGCTCGCATTGTCATCTAACGGGACAGATCTGGGTAGCCTCCCATATTAGCAGCTGCTGAGCTCTGTTTTGGGCAGAAGAAATCCTTTGTGTTCTGCCCAATCGGTTGGCAGCTGTTCTGGCAACTTGTTCACAGTACCGGGTACGTTTTGTGTGTACTAATACGAAGTCTACACAAAAGTTAATTCTAGTTTCTCTGCCGCTTCGACTTTCTCTCGCTCCACCCTAACCGAATCCTGATAACTGTAGTCAAGAGATTATCTCTTGCTGTAGTCTAGTTCTTGTCCTCTATCTGTCAGGCAACACTCGAACTGAACTAAGACAGCTCATGAGAGGAGAATAATTGAGCGCGGGAACAGAAACACTTGCAACCATCTTTTAGGCTTAATTGCCTGCCGTTGTTCAGGAAAGGAGTTCGCACTCCTCCACTGAAGGCAGAGGAACGTATTAGGGAGGTCTGAGTATCCCATATCCCGTAAACTTTTGGCCTAAATATCCCGCATCCCGTTAAATTAACAATTTTATCTTCTCTTATTGTGCATACATTTTTACTTTGTTATTTTGTTTTGTTTTGTTTTGTTTGTTTTTTTTATTAATTGCTTCTTACAGTGCTTACAATACAGTATTAATGAAGTTACCTACACTACTTATGATACTAACACTTACACTACTTATATTACTTACAATACAATACGCATACTCACGCTATTAACAATACCAATACTTACACTGCTTACGATACAACATAATTAGATTACTTGCGCTACTTACAATTCTAGCAAAGCAAAATCGTACCAGTTTACTCCTGTCAGCAATTTAAATTCGAAATTGCGAATTAAAGAAAATATACGTGGTATTTTTTGTTTTCTTGGCGCACCTGTGAACTAGCTGGTGCGTCCTGTAGACTCTGCTTATCAAGTCTATAGGACGCAACGTTACCATAGCTAAGTGTGTTGTCCAAGTAAAATAAACTGTCTATGTCTATGTCTATCTAAGTATCCCCGCCTATGCCATTGATTTCCCCCCCAAATATCCTTTATCCCGTTAATTTTTTACCAAAATACCCCTTATCTCGAAAACCCCATATAGGGTCTCTGGACTCAAGAGACTGCGGCGGAAATCGAGCCATAACTAACTTCAAAGTGGACTAAACAAAAATGGCAGTTGTTCCCCTGAGAAAAACAATTCGTTACCCGAGAATAACACGGTGTTATCGTGCAGTGCTTGCAAAAAAACAAACAAAACAAAACAAAAAAACAAGTATCTTACCTCAAGCTCATGCAGTTTCGTTTGTAGTTCTTCCACAAGGCTTACATTTGGTTCAACTTCGTCTTTTGTGTCCGTAACCTTTACATCAACTTTGGAACTAAACGGAAATGTTGTAGTAAGACAACTAACGAGTTCCGCACAAGGCTGTTTTTACATTCAAAGGATAGGGATTTTTTTTTTGCTGTTGATTTTGCCCAATAGAAAACAAAGTTGGCTTACCTAAAATGACTCTTCAGTTCATTAAACTTTCGAAACACTTTATCTCTTGCTAATTCAGCCTGTAAAAGATTTGTATACAGTATTAGACACCAGGAAACAAAGCACTTGACAGACAAATAAGCAAAGAGAGCAATTTTCGCTCAGTTTTGCACGCCACGCAAGGAAGAGATTGGCATGTTTCAGATAAAATCAAAGAGCAGTTTCAATGGACTACTTACCACTAAAACTTTTTCATACATCTGCGTGTTCTGATCGACTGAAGCGTGCAGCTCGGCGCTAAGTTTTTCATTTTCTGACTAAAAATAACCAAGGAAACAAAAAATAATCAAAAGAGCATAGCGTTCTCCTAACCAGTGTTCCAACGCGCAGACCGCGCTCGTGATTTCACGGGACAAAAACAAGTTGTACTACTGCTTTTGTTAACTCTTAATTTAGTCTTGAAGAGTTTGTCTAAATTTTGAAACAACTCTATCTGCCCGGGTAAAGAGACGGGAAATAGCTGATAGTCATGTCATTGACGGCAATATTGCCGAGAACGAAAGTTTATTGAGCTTGTTACACGATGGAATGTGGCTGAAGTAGAACGTGATTCTGCCTTTGCAACACGGGGCGCAGTAATCACCGCGGATGTGCGTTCATATACGTGACATGTACGGCAAACTTACCTCCAGTTCTGTGATTCTATCCGCCAGTTCTTGGATGTTAGCGGCTGTACTTTCGTGACTAAAGAAAAGATAAATTCATCAATACCTCGCATAATAAACATTGCGCTTTGAGAGGAGAACAGAAGCATACCACCTAGGTGATATACTTCTGGAATTTATATCAAAAAGTCGTGTTGAATTTCAACCCAAAAGTTGCTCGGTCTCAATGTTTAATCATAGTTAACTATGGTTTAACGTACCTTGTACCAGTTGGATTCGTTCCTGTAATCGTTTGTCCTTGAATAAGCTGCATTTGTAGTAGCTGGACCTACGATATACACAAAAGGTAAAACAGCATACAAAAGGCAACATAACAGGAAATTTAATAACAGTTGTAGTTACTGTAAAGTATTAAAACAATATTAAACTACCGAAATTCGCCAATTAGCCAATCAGAAGCCCTGTCTACTGTCCTGATATCCAGCGATATCAAGACACTGACCTGATATGGCTACGATATCATGCTCTCTTGGCCGAATTTGGGTACGGTTAATACCTAATCATACCTCGAAAATCAGGCACGTTTGGTCTCGCCATGGGTATTTTGGCTCGACTGCGTCTTGCCAAAATACGAACCATGGCGAGACCAAACTCACCTGATATGCTGCCGAAGCGTACCAGAGAGGTACGATTAGGTCAGTATTTATTAATAATATTCACTTTTATTTAAGGGCGCTTTCCATTCAACCAAATTTCACGAAATATCCACTGTAACAGACTGGAGAACGTTTCCAGAATTTCCGAGAAAGAGAACAACCTTGCGAGGTATACCCGAAAAGTTCGAAAATTTCTTCTCAGAAATTTCTGTTTCATTTGATTAATTGCTGTACGCATTTTGGAAACTCAACGGTTTTCAAATTTTCTGGAAACTTTCCCAGGAAATTTCTGAAATCATTCAGTCGCGGTCGAAAATTTCTGGAATGTTCGATTGAATGGAAAGCGTGCTAGTATTAGTTCTTGCTCGACTGTAGCAACCAATCAGATTTCCTCCATAAAGTTACGCACGTCGCAGACCCTCGGGAATGGAAAAAGCGCGCAAAAGATAAATGTTCAAATCAGCCCCTCAGGGTATCCACCAGGCTATAAAAGGAGTGACATACTTGTTGTCTGAGCCGAGCCAGTTCAGCCGCAGCAGGATCAAGATTAACAATCGGCTTGTTCTTGATCTGCCTCGCCCGGTCCGCGTATCTGAGAGTGTTTAAAGTCTCTTCGAAATTACTGTCCGCTGGACTGACACAGACGATCATCATTGTGTTACTGTTACCTCCAAGGGAATCTGTGAAAAAGAATGGAAGAATATAATGTGAGGATGTGCATCTGATAGGCCTGTAGGAGGCACAATGGTGTAAACAATGGTTGGGGTGTTAGATATTAGATTGAACCGTGTGGGTCACAGTCATTCCGTCGTGTTCTTTGTCTCTTGGGCAAGGAACTTATAATTTGATTTTCTCGCAGAGGGCCTCGTTAGGTTGCCAGATATTATACATGTACGTCATGAACCCTTTTCCCTGTTTCATAACCTGCTTTGGCGGATGAAATTTGTTACAGATAGAAAACACACTGAGTTGCTGTACGATTTTCTGTGGAAAGGAAGCTGAATGTTTGTGTGACATGGTTGCGTGACATTCACCTTGAAGAAGGCGTGTCAACTTGGAGTCACGGTACGGGACATGAGCATTGGATTTCCTGAGCTCGTCACTGAGAGCGCTGATCACATTTCCTAGAGCCAGGAGACCTTTGTTGATATTAACACCTGTGGAATTAAATGGAAAGAGATAAATTCATTGATTTTAATTCACTGTGCCACAGTGAAATGTATTGTGACTCTTACGGTCAAACACCTGTAAACAAACCTACAAAGGGGTTTCATATTGACATTTGATTCATTAGTCTTTCCGGTAGGCCTAATCTCCACCACCCTTTCTGGTCGAGTTCAGGGGCAGGGGGAGGGGAGAGTGCAGGTTCACTTTACCGAACAGCGGCTGGTAGTCGAGCTTAGGCTTCTGGTCAAGCAGTATGTTGCACTCTTTACTTCTGGCAAGGAATCAAAACTTTAACCTAATGTTCAATGCATGTTAAGGAACGTGGAAATGATTATACCTTCCTTGAAACGTTCTCCTTGAGCATGGGTCTTTTTAACCCTTTCTGATCCAGCAAGGTCTACCAGATGGAATTTGGCCTTTTTAAGTTCACTCCTGAAGAAGAAAGAATACAGAGTTTCTGTGCATTCATTGCTCTGTCTACAAAACATATCAGAGTTGTTACATTGACTGTATTTGTAACACACAAATATTACATTGTACATACTCATATTTTTTTCCTGGTGACAAATGATATTGGTAATCACATCTTTGCCTTCTTAACATGTAGAACAAGTTTTACTTGGCACCCAACATGGCAAAAAAATATATTTAGGCCTGAAGGACCTCGGCTCAGCAAAGTCAGAGGGCGAGGTGAACTTAAATTTTGACTGGGTCTGCAGCTTTTAACTAACATAGGTCCTTATCTTTCATATGCCAGTATAGATCGGCCACCAGTGTTTTGGTTTACGAGTTTAGAATGTAACAAAATTGGAACTAGCTCAATAAAATTGAGTAAATTTGTTTGTCAATTCTTACCCCTTTAGCTCTTTCTGTTCTAGTGTTATTGTAAATATGGCATGAGAACGGCTTGATCTGCTATTCATGGCAGTGGCTCCTGTTGCTCTGGAAGCTGACCCCTGCTCCAAGCATCGCACCATATCTGCCCCAGATGTTACAGCAACCTCCTGTAAACCAGCAATCTGTAAAAACAGTTTTTGATGTGCAATTAAAACAAAAACTGTGTACAGGCTGACATATGCATAACATTAAAATACAATCAATAACAATAATTATTATTTATTTTATTCTTTTAGCGTCACTGTGATGTGGTTGAACAATGAGACTGCCAATCAATGATAACATAATATAATGCATTGTTTGAATATCTTGGGATTACAAGACTTCAAAATAAATGTTACTTTTGGTAAGAATGAAATCAGAGGTCAGCATGAAAAGACACCTACGGCAGCTGCTCTCAGTCTACTGTGATCTCAGCCACCCATTCCTGACCCATCAAAAAATTTTAACTCACCAGTTCAGACCATAACAGCCTAGTGTTACGAGTATTGTTGTAGAGCAGGGTTGTTTCCAGACAGAACTCAGGATCGCCGGTAACAGCAACAAACTAATATTTCCGTAAGATAACTTCACGAATTTACAGCACTAAGCTTCTTCAAATTTGAATCAATCTCTTTTACAGCAGAACCTCTCGCTCTAATATACGCGAGGTTGAAAGTTCTAGAAACTTCCATTACAAGCTAAATCAAGTAGTTTGACACAGCTTCTAATCTGAGTAATTACATAAAGGTCAGAATATTCTGGAATGTTCTTATACAAGTTGGTAACGGCTGAATGACTTCCGGTTCTAGATTGCTCTAGAACTAGACTTAGACAATTTTTCGTAACACCTAGGACTACTTGTGCACATATGCAGGGCATGTCCCCTCCTCTTTTTGAACAGTAATGTGGGCCCTTGAACATCTCCCAAAGAGCTGTCGGTCAGACAGGTCTTATCCAGTGACTCAATTTATGTCAGTTCCCAGAACTACAACAAACTAGACTATATTCTTTGTTTTCTACAAGTAATACTAAATTTGCTGACTATAGTTGACTATGAGTCACTCATAGTGGGGACCTTGGGGAACTTGAAGTCTAAATAATTATAAACACTGCATACATGTAAATGTAGTGACTGACAGATTTTCATCAAAACGTGGCTAGTTACCTTGATTCCTCCATCATGAGTTTCCCTTATGGCTATTTTGGATTCTTCAAGTGAGCAGGGATTCAAAAGGTCATGGATCTCCTCATTGTGAATCTACAAAATTAATATAAATCATAAGCAGCTTGTCTGCTAAATTAAGCATCCCCCATGGGTAGATTCAAGATCTTCAAAGATTTGGTAAAAGTCCTCAGAGGCAAAGAGTTTTCAAGTATCCTTGAAGGTCAGGATCTTTGAGGACTGCAAGATTGTCAAGAAGATTTAATACCTATAAAGATCCTCAAAGATATTTGAAAAAATTTAACAGGGGTGGCACTATCTTGCGTTTTGTTTATATACCAGTGCTGAAATAATTTATTGCTTTCACCCAGTGTAGCAAGTCTCGCCAGTTTTACTTTGAATAGAATGAAAGTGTAAGCAGTTAAACTCTTATTTTCTAATGTACATCAATATAAGCTTAATGCATGTTACGCTCTAGCTGACTGTGTCGGAGGTTCATTTTATGCATTAATACTCCATACCTCTAAAAATGACGCTTTCAAAAGGAACTCGGTTTTGTCCTTCCTCTCATCAATCCAGTCAAACACAGTTTTGATAAGCCGTGGAATCACTCCTCTTTCTTCTGAAGTCTCGTTACACATGGTGAAAGCTGTTCCCATTGAGTACGTTTTTCCCGATCCGGTTTGGCCATATGCTAGAACTGTGGCATTGTAGCCCTTAAAAAATCCTTCCAGCAACGGGATCACAGTTTCACTGTAAAGATCTTCCTGTCTGCTTGAACTACCGAACACATAATCGTACGTGAAAGCTTTGTCGTCTCCGATAATGACTTGAGCATTCCCTGGAACACAGCGGATACATTCTTTACATCCATCGCCGGTTTCTTTTGGAACTAGCGGTCTGATTCTCAACGCAACACGAACCGGGATGGTCTTTTCCTTTTCCTCTGGCATGATGTTTTTTATCGATCAGAACAGAGGGGAAGAAAACTCAAGATTCGGACGGCGAAACTTTAGTACAAATATTTTGATCGCTTGAAATAACCGCCAAATTCCATTACTACCCAGAATTCAACGAGCGCTAAACAAGCCAGCGGTTGTTCCCTTTAGGACCCAGTTCTACCGCGGCTTTACCTAACGGATGACAAAAACGATGATCAACAATTGACGATGGTAGAGCTATCGCTGTACAATACTGATTTCCGTTGCAATAATAAGGTACTTTAGCGTTCTCCTTTTATGTATGGCTTTCAAAAGTGTTTTTCTGTATAATTTTGCTGCTGTAAAATGTTCAGATTACGTTTGTCACAGGTTATATTCGTAACTTTCGAATTGCCCTTATACGTGATAAAATGCGTGATCTTACCTTGATTTCGTTTGCACCGATGAAATTTAAGTTTTCGTTAATAGACCGAGTTAGCCTGGCATGTTTTCAAGAATATGATTCTTATCGTCATACAAAGTCTTATGTTAGGGAGAGCCGGACGGTGGGGGGTGCTTTATGAAAACATACTTTCTCTCAATCTCTTCGCAGAATAACGAGGGTAGCAAAGGTGAAGGAGGGGGCGGGGGGTGGTGATCCCCTTTCAAGTTCGAATTTTAACAACCACTGATTAACAACGGTTTTTCACCGATATATTCACGTATCACACATGTCTTTTAGTTACTTCTCACCTGTCACACAATTTTTTCCCCTCATTATATGTCAGATAAAAAACATACACAATCAGACATACATTTGTAAATGTGCTGCTCAAATGCCAATAATGCTTAGAACTGGGCTCAGTACTTGTGTGCTGGTATACAAGAAGCGATAAAATAGTCATCAGCAAAACAAACCAATGACTCTTAGGAAAGGAAATACAATAGTTATTCCTTCCTGTACTGGTACATTATGGCAACAAATACCTACAGTTATATTAAGTATTAATTTTTTCAGCAGGCCTAAAGTAATCTCTGGGTGATCTCACTCAGCAGATGGAAAGTAAGACCATAAAGCAAACTCCCTCAGTTGAATCTCCTGTGTTCCCTTCAGCTCATCACATGCCTTCGTCTGGTGGTCAGCCTCCTGTATCTGTTAGGAGACCCCCATCCTCTGGCCCTCCTCCTATTCCATCTAGAGTAGATCTTGGCGAGGCACCAGTGGATGCCGCCAGCTCCATTAAAAAGCCAAGCAGAGATGACTTACCAAGTAAAGGATCTCCAAAACTCAGGTATGAAGGAGTTATTATTTGTGTTAAATTCAACTTTTTTCCTATAACTTGGATTATCCCCACATCATCCTCTGAGAAGTTTAACACTTGAGGAAATGATTATGTAATATTTTTTTCCTGTCAGACTGCAGTGATTCAATTTAGTTCCTCAATCCAAAATATGCCTTTGAGAAATACCCCCTACCCCTCTTCACTGCAATTCTTGGTCTCAGGCCTGGCCTGCTTAGCCAGTGGAGCCTTGATAAGAGGGAAAGGTTGCTCTGTAGACACATGATTTAACTGGCTACATTCTTGGGCTTTCAAACAGCACATAGTTTTACTTTAGTGACACTACACTGTCAAAATGATTACAACTACTACAGACCTTCAGGAAGTGTGAAACCGGCTTCAGAGGAGAATTTTCTGTAAAGTGCTCTGTAACAAACAGTGATCCATCTACCTGCACCTCCCCTGTGTCAGACTCAAAATTTTCCTGAAAGAGGCACAAATTTAGTCCCAGATGTGCCCCATTGGACACACAAAAATCACTCTCTATCACAATCATAACTTGATGACTTTTCTTCTCTATTTATGAAAAAGTTAAAAATACGTATCAAAGAGGGAAAGATTCCTTCTTATCATAAGAGGGAAAGGTTGTTCTGTAGACACATGATTTAACTGGCTACATTCTTGGGCTTTCAAACGGCACAGAGTTTTAGCGACACTACACTGTCAAAATGATTACAACTACTACAGACCTTCAGGAAGTGTGAAACTGGCTTCTGTGGAGAATTTTCCATGAAGTGCTCTGTAACAAACAGTGATCCATCTACCTGCACATCCCCCATGTCAGACTCAAAATTTTCCTAAAAGAGGCACAAATTTAGTCCCAGATGCACCCCATTGGACACAAAAAAAATACTTTCTCTCTATTGCGATCATGACTTGATGACTTTTCTTCTCTATTTATGAAAAAGTTAAAAATATGGATCAAAGTAAGCAACGTGTGGTTGTAAAACGAATGCCATTGCATTCTGCATTTTCATAATCAGCAGTATTTTTACGGAAGTGTATGTTTTTAGATTCCATACGCTTGCTTTCTGTCTCTTCCTGCTTGCTTTCGTAAGGCAGGCATTGTTATTCAAATTAAATGCCACTTAAGAAAAAACTTAAGCCCCTGGAGGGGCAAACACAGCTCTCATTTGCAAACCTGCTAGAAGCGAGTAAACATCAAGAACAAGAAGCAGCAACTGCAATAGAGAAGGATGATGCAAAAGCGAATGAAGACAGTGAAGAATCAGCACAAGCGAAATCTGCGAAATCTAAGGAACAAAGATTTTTTGAGCCATGGCTCAAAATATATTCGTGGCTGGTCTACGGGAAAAATGGAGATTATATTATTGTTAAGTCTGCTCGGACGCTAGGAAATCAAACGGAATGAGTAAGGAAGCCCAGTGCCGCTAAATCGGCCCTCCAAGGCCCTGAGATAAGAAAGTCATTCGAGGAAGCCATTGAGAAATCGTCTAGCAGTTGATGTCCAGCACAAATTGGTCAGAGTCAATCTTGGCCCAGAGAGAGCTAAATTTAATTTTGGTGATGCCCAGGAAAAATGGCACAAAGGGAAGGACAGGCAGATCAATGAGCTCAGATTTAAGAATTAGATTTTGAGATTGCCCCCTGCTCAAAGTTAGTTATTCATGATTTGTATGTCAAAGACTGAAAGTAACTAATAATATACAAAGCTCATTTAATTGGATGTGCTATTCATAGGTACAACTCTTATAATGATGGGTGTGGGACTCACACTCTTGTGTGTGGAACTCACGCATTTTTAGCTGTGTGAGTCTCTGGACTCACTACTGCCTTTTTCTAGGTGAATCACTGAACAAAGCATATGAATGCCACTTCCAGCTAAAATTTTATGTCTGTTTTAAGTTTTCTTTGTTAAAATCTGTTGAGGTCTGTAGGTGTCTAATGGAACAGTGAAAATCTTACTCCAAGAATCTAGTCAATCGAAAAATGTGTCTTCAGAGCTAGCTTTTCCTTGTGCCAAGGCCCCGTGGGTAAGATTGACAAGTGGTTCAGGGACTAAATACTCTCCTCTCCTCACATACACACACGGTAAAGTCATTATCATTATCATTATTATTATTATTATTATTATTATTATTATTATTATTGTTATTGTTATTATTTTTATTGTTATAATAATAATAATAATAACATACTCATTATAGGCAGGCCTATTCAAATAAGTGGCCTTGTTCTAATAAGCTCCACAATTTTAACCAAGATGAGAATGATTTATTTACTACTAGCAGTAGAACCAATTCATGGACACTTGCCATCCTCTCTGTAAGTCTTGTAACACTTTGTTATGGTACTGTGCACTCTAGGTACTGAATATGCTTCTATGAAAGCTGAAGCTGAGTGCTGACCTTAAGGCCTACACTTAAACCTGTGAACAGGTTTTCTTGTGAGGTATAGGGCAACAAACTCCTAATGAGTTTCCCTTATGGTTGCTTTTGTTGTTTTTTTACTTATTCTTGTTGTGGATCTCCTCATTGTGAATCTTCAGGTGCATTTTGTAAGCAGCTTTTATGGTGAAAAGCCTTGAAAATTTTAAATTTTAAAAAATGCTAATGCAGTCTGGGGAGGAAGATCTCATGAAGACTTGTTTAAACGCACTTGGCTTCGGTCTGTTTTTTTTTTTTTCCTCTTAACTTACCTCCTATACTTCTCTAGTTAGCCTTACTTTGATGATGGAAGCAGACTTTTCCTTGTACCTACTAACAATATTTTAAAAATTTCATTCAGGCCCAAAGGGAGACCTGAAATTACCATTGTGTCAGCAAGACCGATGGATTCCGCAGGTGTTATACCTCCTCCGTCAGTCACCAGTCCACCAGCAACCGAGATACCCAAAGTCCCACAAAAGCCAAGCCGCAAACCAAAGGGCCGTGAACCGCCACCCAGACCTAAGAGCCGTCCAGTGAGTGAACTCACACTGGGAACAGATGAACAAGATGAGGGGTCAGTGGCTAAAGAAGGAGAAAGAGTTGAAGGACAGTTAGAAGGGAACACAAGAGAATCCAAGGTGCTAAAGGCACCGGTTGTTCCAACAGTTGGGCCACCAACGGCTGTTCCACTCCGTAAGGTGCCAGAGATCAAATCTAAGACTAGTGATGTCTCTGGAGAGAATTCCAACCTGAGTGTGGACGATAAATCGGAATTATCCCGCAGAGTAGAGATGGCGAAAGACGATCATGCTGTGAAGAAGCCTGTCCCCGGAAAGCCAACCGTTGTCAGAGCAAAACCTAAAGAAAGTACAGAAAATGACTCAAAACCGTCTGGTGAGGCTGAAGGGGTGAAAGAAACGAAGTTGGACAGCAATTCGGTTGCAGTTGAAGGTGTAACTATAGCGGGAAAGAGGATTAAACCCACAGTAATTATCGCTGCTCCTAAACCTGCAAAGAAGAAGGAACCAGGAACAGAGGCGCCAAAAGGAAAGGATGAAGGAAGGGAGCCCAACAACGAAAAACCAACAGCTGTTACAGGAGGAAAGCCCCCTCCTCCCGCCAAGAAACCCAAACCACCTGTCAAAGCAAAACCTTCAAGCGTGTTAGAAGCACCCAGTAAACCATCTACTGAGGAAAACAGGCCGGAGACTACAGTAGTTCCTAAACCAAGAATGAAGCCGACTGTGATAGTGGCAGCTAAACCTCCTAAGATGAACGACGCAGCGAAGCCTGACGAGGAATCTTCCAAGAGCAAGGAAGAAAGTCAAGCTCGTTTGAAACCAACTGCGACTGCTGCACCTGTGGAGGCGAAACAACAAGTGCACGACGAAGAAAAGACAGCCGCTGCCCCATCTGTGAAACCTAAGCGTGCACCCACTGTCATAAGAGCAGCACCCCGGCCTGATGTGCAGGACACTGGTGAGGAACGGAAACCACCCAAAAGGCCGCAGAGAGGACCAAGCATAAGGGCGCCTCCCCGACGACCGGTTCGTGCTCCTGCTGAGGAGAACAAGGAGCAAGAAAAACTCGCAGCGGATGGTCAAGACGAACCAGCCGCGGCTGTTTCTGAACAGGTGAAGGTACAAGAGAAGGCACCAAGGCCGCCGAGGCCTGTGAGCATACCCGGAGTTAAAGAAAACGGAACATTGAAAGATGTAAAGAAAACCAAGGAAGCAGCATCTCCAGTAGAGGAGTCGACCGCTATGACTAGAAAAGGCTCGAAGAAAAGACCTCCTCCACCCAGACCTCCCACGGTGGAACCTGTCGGAGAGAAAGTGGATTCGACTCCAGAGACACAAAATAAAACGGAAGACTTGAATGAAAAATCCAAAGCCAGAACCAGACCCCCTCCTCCCAGGCCTCCCGCAGTGGATAATTCAAGTGATAAAGAGGCATCGGCGCCAGAGATACTCGATAAGACCGCACCGCAAGACAGTGATGAAAAGTCAAAAAAGAAAAACAGACCTCCCAGGCCGGCCTCTAAGGTTTTAGATGATAAACCTTCCAAACACTTACACGGAGAAACAGAAGAAAGTCGCGCGCAAGAGAAACCTAAGCCGGTCAGACCTGCTCCAGTAGCTCCCAACGAATCAAGTGTCAATAACAGAAATGTACACGAAGCTGAGACGCGAACAGTGGCAGAGTCAACACGTGACGATCACGTGCAAGAAACGTCGCATGCACGTGACTCTGCACGAGAGGTCGCTCCTTCCACTGCTGAAATTCACGAAAAGGAAAAGAGTCAGAAGGCGTCATCGAAGGCCAAACCAAAACCAGCCAGACCTCCGTCTTCAACATCCTCGACAAAGAACAAACCACATAGACCGTCAGCGCCTGTCGTCAAGTAAGTGACATTTATGCTCTGCTGTTGTTTTCAGTGGTTTTGTTGGCATCTGGGGCCGGGTTGTTCAAAGCCTGATTAAGCTAGCCCAGGATTAACGATGATTGTGATTTCTTTTTTGTAACTTTTCGGTGAAGTTTTCTGGCTATATTGTTTGTCTTCAGCTTTAAGCTTGAGTAATCTCAAACTACACAAAACATAAGCAGCCAAAACATTTTCATACAAGAAAAATGATAAAATTTGGTTACCTTTCAATGCTGGAGTAACGTCAATCGGCTTTCTAACAACCCGGCCCGGTTCATTAGTTAAAATTGGTCACATGTTACTTCTCAACTAGAAAAATCGTCACGTGATCATTCATTCGTAGGTTGAGAAATTCTAAAATGCGTCGAGGAAGAACCGTTTCGACTCGTACTCTCAGAGGGCGTTTATTGGACAGTCTCTTGATAACCTAAGCGGGCTCCTTTTATCCAAAACAATTTCTGGTTGTAGTTCTTAAAAAGTCCAGCGGCTGTAAATCATTTGATAGTTGGTAAGAAGTGTGCACGCATGTGTAACAGCATAGCTTGTTGTTCATCAGGGTTGCCACAGGTCACGAAATGTGAGGGGGAAAAATCTTCAAGGCTAGGGGAGTGTCAGGGAATTTCATTTTGAGTCAGGGGAAAATTGACATTTAGAAGAAAAGTCAGGGAAAATTAAAATAACGTAACACGGCTGATTCAGTACCATTGAAGGCTGGAAGAAATATTTGGGATCACTGTGATCTCACTGATGTTTCACATAAATGAAGAGGGAAAATTTGTTGAAAACATATCAGTCTTAATGGATGGGTGAAAAGGACGACTGTGAGGGGAGACTAGAAGCCGATAGTAGATCTGACATTTTGTATTTATTTGGTCAGGGAAATTTTACTTTTATCAGGGAAAAGTCAAGGAATTTTGAAAAGTGATGCCTGTGACAACTTAAGTACATGCTAGTGAGACGTCTTTTTCTGCAGGGATACCAAGGAGCCAGTGGAAACGACCGCTCCAACGCAAGTGCCATCAGTCTGTGAGACGTACATTGAACCCTCTGCCGTTGCTCTGTATGATTATGAGTCTAGTGCAATAGATGACCTGTCTTTTAAGGTAAGAGACGCTTCACATGTACTTTTAAACTTTCATGCTTTGTATTCTCGGTTTTCACCAGTCATGTGATCAAAACTAACAATCGTAACCGTTCAATAAATGAATTCAAGAATCTGGCGTATGATAGATGATTGCTATATAAACAACCTCGCCAAGAATCAGGTTTCTGCTGTTTTTCATTCGCCCGTTATTCGCAGAAGTGTGTCACCCAAATTTATAGAGTTTTGTATGGAGACGCCATGTTTGTGCCCTTCGGAGGGGCACAAACATGGCGGCCGTAAAATAACAAAAACATCTGTCGTTGAGTTTTGCAATTGAAACGAAAATTTTTACTCTATAGCTCCGACACATTGAAATAAATACTTCTTCTAGTGCAAGCATCGTTTATTTAGCAAAAACTAAAGCGGTAACTCATCTTTTGGCCTACGCGACAGTCTTTTCGGGCCGCCATTTTCATGTCACACAACGCAAAAGCTTGGAGAGCTCTATTACAAAAAGAAGAACTCTTTCGAGCTAAACGATTGTCAAACGTCACGTTCCTATAGGGTCTTTTATCTGATGAAACTAAAACCGCGGAAGGAAAGATAATTTCTAATTTTGGAATATGACTACGTCATATGAAAACCAAGAATTCGTAGAGGTCTTGTAGGTTTGGGGAAGGGACAGATCGAGGACTTTCGGCGTCAGAGATTCTCAACACAACTTCCAGCTTCTGCTATGATAATGACGTTTATCTGACAATCTACAGAGTGCCACGGTAGTTTCAGAATCCGCCAGAAATTAAAAGCACTGGACAACTTGCGTGCCCAAACAGGTAAAGCACGCTGGGCTTGAATCGATCCACTTTAATAAATTAACCAGGTGGCGGGTAGATAGTTAACCTGATGGTTAGGGCGTTGCTTTCTGGGGGATTGAGCTGTCCGGATCCGATTAAAGCTGTGAACAGGCCTCGGTACACAAGGTATAGTCAGGTGAATCAAACCCTGTTCGAGCTCATTGCTGTGTTGTCCTCTATGGTAAGACACAGCTGAGCGATAAGATCTGGCCACGGGTGCGAGTACAGTCAAAACCCCCGTGTAATAATCTATATTTTTGAAGTCTGGCAAAATAGGTTCTTGTATTTTGAGGTAGTTATTGGCAATTTAGGCTAAGTAGGTTCTTACTTAGGTTCTTAATTTCTATGAAAGAGATATAATTGTAGGCTCGATTTCCGCCGCTTTCTCGAGTCCGGTCTTCGTTCCTCCCAGTCGCTGTTCGGGGTAGGAGTGCGGGCTCCTTTCCCGAACAGCGGGTGGTAATGGAGCCTAATATAGTTGTTAATTACCAGAAAATAAATAAACTTGGGTTTGGTCCTTGAATATACTGTATTTATTCCGCACAACTGTATTTATGTATTTTCTTCTGATATAAAGGTGCAATCTGAAATTAAGTTATACCTCTTGGTTAAGATGTTTATCATAATTTAACTGTAGCCCACATATAAGAACTTGCTGGATCTTGATTGGCTAAACAGGTTCTTATATTTTTGGATATTAAAATGGCAAATTTCTGCCAGCAGGTTCTTAATCCACTAGGTTCTTACACGCGGGTTTTTTACTGCAATATAAATGTGTTCAGAAGTCTTCAATGTTTTCATATTATCTTAACTTTAGTAATTTGCGATTTTTGTCCGCAAACAGGCCGGAGATGAAATAGTGCTTTTGAAGAGGATAGACGATGAATGGTATATCGGTCGCCTTGGAGACCAGGAGGGAATGTTCCCGGTCAAATTTGTTGAAATCATCGAGGATCTTCCGAAAGAAAAGGAGCCTGAAACCAAGGTATCGTTTAAAATGTACTTTTAAAAGTGTTTATTTATAGTTAATTTACCTTCAATTAATCAAAGGTGACTTCCTCATACTCTCTACTTAGGTCCCTTACTCGTTTATTACCCGCTAGAGAATAACTGCGCTTTCGGTTCAAGAAATGCCAGAGCCCGAAGTTATTATAAGCGGGCATTCTGACAAATCAAGTGAAAAACTATGATTGGTATTCGCGCGCTTGGCGTGAGGTGAATGTACGTATTTTGCTCTATTTCCCGCCATTAAGCGTAACTGCTCTACGATGGTTTTATCCTAGAGTGCAGTCACTGAAAACGTTGGCTAGCAGTCGTCAATAAGTAATGCGCTAGTCATCATTTGGTTATATTTCCGTGCTAAGTTAGTTGTTCGTAGAGTTTTCACCATTCCATTTTGACATCTTATCTTTGTAATGTTTGGTTGACTTTCTCCAGCCTGTGGTAGCGCCTGAAAGTTCTCCATTTGATGTGATGTCTTTGTACGATTTCCATGGAAACGAAGAAGATGGCGAGCTTGTATTCGCTGCAGGAGAGGCTATTCACGTGATCGAAAAAATCAATGACGATTGGCTAAGAGGTGAATACCTCGGAAGGACTGGGGCCTTTCCGTGTGGTTTCGTTGACATTAGCACAGAACTCATTGATAAATTACCTCAAAGTGAACCAAGTGAGACAGTTCCCAAAAGCAGTGAAGAAGAATCTAACGAACTGGAGCTTGACTTGTACTGCAAAGCGCTGTTCGACTTCATTAGTGATGTCCCGGATGATCTTAGTTTTCAAGCGGGAGATGTCATCAAAATCAAGAAGAAAATAAGCGAAGAGTGGTTTAAAGGCGAAATTAATGGACACGTGGGAATGTTTCCAGCCGCTTATGTGGAAATGGTCAAAGATATGCCACAGGAAGAGACTCGGCCAGGTAAATTACGAATTTTTTTTTTTCGCACAACCAGGTAACCGTAGCCTACGAATGCAGACGTATTTGAGGCTGTCGCTTGTCTCCGCCGAAACGTCTGCGTTCGTAGGCTAGGTAACACGTCAATTGACCATTTTCCTATTTTCGGTATAGGACTGGGACTAGCATGTAGTGGAGGCCAGTTCCAGTCCAATACCGAGAATACGAAAAAAAAAAAGAAGAAAACAGTAAATATAATATATCATAGAAAATTAAAGCTACCCCGAATTTGCTAGATATTTTTCCCTGACACGTTTTCCCGAAGTTAGGTGATTGTTTTGCTTAGTTCTGGTTGGTTTAAAAACTGGCCTTTACATTCCTGAGTGGGCAGTGTAAGAATGGAGTGTCTAATCGAAGGACACAACACAATAAAAACCAGCCAGGGCTTGGTTTGGTCCGTTCGACACGGGGTCCAACGAGTTAACCATATTTCGGAGGTCCTGGGTTCAAATCCTTTTTCCTGCCAATGGATGGATTTGTTTTAGGTGGTCACTACGAATTCAGTTCCTCCACGTCTTGTAAACAGTCAGCTGGTCCGCCTCCAACCAGTCGACAAGTAAACAAGTTTTCAGTTCTATTTACAATATTTGGTTATTTATTTTTATGTCCCCAATTAGCACAGCAGTGCTTAATACCATGACACTTAAATAAAGGGATCTTTAGTAGAGACTGTAGACATTGCCTTTCACATCTAGTCGCTGGGCATATAGGGGCTGTGATTCCTTTCATTTCCACTACACGGTCGTGACAGTAGAACCCCCCCCCCCACCCCCACCCCTTCCTTCCGCCCCTAGTTAGTAACTATGCTGACTGAATCATTGCTGTTTATCCTTTCTTTCCTCAGACGACACAGAGCATCGCGAGATCGAGTATGGTACCGCGCTGTACGACTTTACTGGCTCAGCTATTGACGAATTGTCATTCAAGAAAGGAGACAAAATAGAAATCACAGAAAGAGTTGGCGAAGACTGGCTAAGAGGGAAACATAATGGACGGGAGGGAATGTTACCTCGAGCTTTCGTTCAGCTTTCGAAAGTGGAACCAGGTACGAGTTCGTTCATCGGAGTTCAGTCATCTATGATCGGAATAGTGGGGTCTGTTTGGACAATTATTCGGCTGGTTTTGTCTCATGTCTTGGTTCACTGTCTATCCCCGGTGGGGCCGTTATTTTAGAGATTGATGAGTGACTTTTACTCTGTCTTGTGTCCCGTCCACACTACACCGGAGAAATTTGAAAACGCAACAATCATCGCTCATTTTGGATTTGTGTTTGAGGAAAACTCGGGCCATCACATGGTTATCGTGATGTGATCGTTTTCGAAAAGTTCCGTTTTCAAAATGTTTTTCGTCCACACGAAAACGAAAAGCCGGCGTTTTCAAAATTCTCCAGTTTGAAGAGCATTTTTAAAAATCTGCGTTTTCGTGACGGATTAGTGTGGACGGTAGGCCTAACCGTAGAAATAAAGCTTGCGTTTTCAAATTTCTCCGGCGTGGGGTGGACGGGCGTGGGGTGGACGGGCCTCGGGTGTCACCATCCCGAAATACTGCTAGATTTTCAAAGCAGCTTGCTGTTTCTCGTTGAATATGGCAGAAACGACGTCCCCTTGTTTAAATCTTCGTTTAAAGTAACTTCAAGTCATTTTGTTTCTGTCCATGGCTGAAAAAGTGCGGTGGAAAACATTATGTCCCTCAAAATACCGCAATCACAAATTACAGACGAAAATAAATTTCCACACTTTTTGATGTCTTGTCCTCCTTCATCATTACGTGTACGATTACGTGTCCTACAACAGAGAATTAATTTTACTGATTATTGTTTCTATTCCTCTTAGAGCCTGCCTTACAATCTACGATAAAAAGTAACAATCTAACAGCGAAGGCCAAGGCTTTGTTTGACTTTGATGGAGAATATGAAGACGAGCTGTCTTTCAGGGTAAGTGTACACTGTTCAGTATGGTCCGGGATTGGTACCCGCGAGAGCCCAATGGCTAGTTCGCTGGATTGTGGGTCAAGCAGTACTGGTTCGAGCCCTGGGTGGTTTCACTGCGTTAGTGCCTCTCTTTACCGTACCCAAGTGTATAAATTGGACCGCCAGTATGAGAGCAGAGACTGAGCACGAGCACGAGTTCAGTTTTCGAATTTCAAACCAGTGGCGTTTCCAGAGCCCTCGCTCTTCATGTTTGTTGTTCTTCGAGAGTAGCTCATGGGATGAGATGGGTTTGTGACGTGGTAATGTGAAGCCTGCAAACTAGAATTGAAAATCGTTCTCGCACTCTATCTCGAGCTCGTACTCAAATCTTAAGTCCCCTAATGGTACTGGCAAATCATAAGCTGTGGTTAATCTTACGATGGACTAGCATCCCGTCTAGGGGGAGTATAAAAAGCGAGAAAAGAGAGACAACAAGCCGCCAGTACAGCGCCATGCAACTTCTAACGAGTTCAAATGCCACGCCAGTCTGTCTGCGAATTTGCTTTTCGAGAATCGGACTGCTCAGTCATCAACGAATTTGTAAACTGAACACTACCAAGTAGAAATCTTACTACGTACATATCGAGGGATTGTCAGCGACGATAGAAATACTCGTAGGTCGCTTTTTCGTTCTGAAACTGGAGATAGGCGCCGACTTGATGGGCCACTAGGCTTGACTACTTATTGCAGGCTTCACCTGATTTGAACTTGCGTTTTTAATTTTTTCCAGGCTGAAGACGTCATTGTCTTGCTGGAGCGTGTCAACGATGAGTGGTTTCAAGGAGAACTAAACAAGAAAGTCGGCCGATTTCCGGCAGCGTTTGTCGAAATTCTGACACCATTACCTTGAGCTGGGTTTGAAAGAAAGAAGTAATAAACTGTTTCTAAGGTAACCTGCGTGGTCTTATTGGCGCGAGACGACGAAATCAACAAGAAGACGGAGCCAACCTCGATCCTAGGTTCTCTCTCCTTGTCATTGAGGTAAAGGAGGGAGAGCCTGGGAACGAGGTTGGACTGGAACCCCCTGATGACTTCATCATGGCTTTCACTCCTATTTTGCCATCGCGCGGGTGAAATGGCAGCTTGGACAGGTTACTTTCAAAGAAACTATTGTTCTAGGTCGGCTGGCAAGTAAAAAAAAATACAGGCGAACGGAGTCCAATTTTTTTACGCGCTCGGTATTTCGTCCTCACAGGTTAGAAAACAAAACTCCAGATTGTAATAACAAAATTCAACTAAGTGAGTTTGAATAACGTCGACATTAACTATAATTTTAGATATTTGTGCTCGCGTGGATCTCGCCACTAAGAATTATTTTTACAGTAGCTATATTGTTATTTTGCGTGAATAGCGTGAATCAGCCCCAGTTAGGCTAACAGGATCATTAATTTCGTTTCATACTCGGTGTGTATTTTTTAGCAATATTAAAACATGACGCTTCTGCGGCGACATGTCACCATTATCAAATACAATTAATTAGTATAAATACAATTTGTATTTAAGTCATTTTAAAATGAAATGAATTTTGAAATTGAGAAATAAACACCAAGTTGTGTAACAACAATATGTACTGAAGGGATACTTAACAAATTGTGATGTGTAATATTTCAAAACGTCTTTGGTATCGCTTGCGAAAACATTGGATGTAATTAGTGCAAAGGTAATTGAAAATAGAAATTTTTATTAAACTATTTTTTGTAATTTGTTCTCTTCGACCACGAGCCCTCGTTTTCTATGAGCAAATAGTCAAAGAGGCGTGGCCGAGTTGACTATCGCTCATATAAAACGAGAGAGAATAGTCTAATTGTTTGAGTAGGATTACAGCGCAAAAGCCTTTTTACAATGTTTTGTATTTTTAAGCCGCGCGCGATCGTTGTCCATCAGCGAACAAGAACGCTGAGACTGAACCAATGAGATTCGCGGATTTCATATAGAACACAGCTAAGTGGCTACTGATAACGTTGAAAGGAGGGTAAACGAACGGAAAGCCAGAACTGACTGGGGGCCGGCTTTGATAAAACTACATAAACACGTGACTGCGCAAGGGAGACCAAGCGTTCCGCAATTCCGTCACTCACTTCTTTCACCATGCACCATGTGGCGTGCCCCCGACCGACCCCAGACCTCCTTGAGTCAATCTTCTTTCTCGGCCGTTTGCGCGAGGAAGACTAGGTCAAAGAGGTGTAACGCGAAGGATTGTGGTCATTCGAACTAAAAGTGTGTTTTGTGGTACAGTGCAGGCTGCCCAGGGGAGAAAAATGGCCGCAAAATTTGATAATTTGCAGCTCGCTTTGCTCAAGCAATTCGTGGACTTATGTAAAGAAAAACCACATCTGCTTCATGCTCCACAACTGAAGTTTTTTAAGGACTGGCTTGTAAGGTAAGCTAGATTTTAGAGCTGTCACGGTAAGCAAACTCCTCAGCTCACGTGCGAAATGTGTACATTTTTAAAACAACGATATTTGTAACATTTACCTTAAATCTCTCTCTGTTGTAAATTTCAGAATCAGATAAATAAATTCTATTGCAGCAGCTTTTTGTATTTTGTGTTTTACCTTGAAGATCATAATCTGGTCACACGATCGACATTTTTAGCTATTTATGAAATGCAATCAAATTTCACTTTTTAGTCCAGAAATACCGAATTTTTCTCTTCACCTCGTGTAGATTGTTTCGTTACAATGCAATGCTTGTTTTGTTTTGTTTGGACGATTTCTTTTGTGGTTTTGCAAAATATTCTTCGATCCTGCTAGTTGTGTCAAGTTTGTTCATGAAAGCTTCCATCAAGTTTCGTTTCCCAGATACGGAAGTAGAACAGAGTAGAAGGAGAGTTCAGTAATATCCCTTTAGTTGTTATGGTCATTAAAATTCCACTGTCTGTTTGTCATATATTTTCTTGGTAAAAAGACATTGTGACTGGGTTATATCTCATGTCTGAGGATGAGGATAGTTTCACAGTTCAGCGCATGTGCAAGCTGTGTTGCGATCATGAACTACTTTTTTTCACTTTCTTACCAAACCATGTGTACATCAGCAATCACAGGCTATAATTTGATCAAGGAGAATGACTGATGGTCAAATTTTACCTATGCATAAAATCCACTCATATCTGATTGGTTCACAAACAATGCATTGAGTGGTGCATGAGAGATCAGTGGAACAAACAGAATTCTTATGTGGTCAAACATGGTCTCTCAAGTTTGATATATTACATAATAATCTTTCAATAACTTGGCTTAAAGCATAGGTGCGATGATCCCTCCACCACCAGAGGAACCAAAAGAACCGGAGCCAACTCCAAAACCAGCTGAAGAACCAAAAACAGCTGAAGAACCAAAAACAGAGGAACATAAGGAGCCTACACCTGAACCTACACCCAAACCACCAGAGGTAGGCAGACACTTTTAACGCCACTTTTCTTTTGTAAGAAACATTTAGAGTGGGTGGGGTTTGATCTTCCTACTTTCTGTAATGTGTAGTTCCATAAAATATCCATACCTCGCCCACAGAAGTAATTTTCCCAAGGACCCTCCACTCCTCTGGAAATTTCAATTAAGCTTCATACATTCCTTTCAATTGTTTGGTCTTACAGAACCTCCCAGTCCCCCCAGGAAATACTAATCCCTTCTGTGGAGGGAGTATGGATATTTGCTGGAACTGTACAATCTTTGGGTGTTTTCCATTAAGCCAAATATTCCGGAAATTTTGGTCAGAAGTCAAATGGAAAGGTCCATTTGGGTTCCTTCCAACTGGGATATTCGGGACTCCTCTGGAGGTAGTCTACTTTGACCAGTTGGACTGGTCTGACCGAAATTTGCCCTTCCATTTTGACAAACCAGTTCATTGCCATACTTCTCTTCACTTATGTAGGGGATTCAGAGAAGGAATAAGAAATGGTAAGAGCCGTTCCTCTTGGATGGCCTGGTTTGATTGGAAAATGTAGTTCCCTTTTCCTTGGGTATTCCCACTGGTCTCTGAGCAGTCTATCTGGTGTATAATGGCAAACACCCTTTGTTTCTGCCTGTTTTTTGTCTCCTTTCTCAATGGTTTCTAGTAGATTCTCCTTTGCTGCTGTATAATATATTACACAACTTTTTTTCTTTCTTTCCCATGAATTGATACAGTCATGTAGATTATACACTACCTTCCATTTTATGTACCTATGTTATGCGAACAGTTGAGTGAGTTTAGCAGAACTTGGATTCTCCCAGACTATCTCTCTATACTTTTGTTAGGGTATACTGTTGGTGTCCATGTGTCTCAGGAGACAATTGAACTCTATGCCATGATTTAGTTTGTGGCTGAGTTGCAGCACCTGCTGTGGCTGTACAAGCCAATTATTCTTGATGTACATGCATGTATATGTAAATAAATGCTCATGCATGCTTCTATTACTTAATGTTAAAAATTGTTGAGAATTTCATGATTGTGTGGTTTCCAGCAAGAAACTTATCCCTCTCTCTAATAAGTGCCTCCTTTTGAGTGCCGTTTTTTAATAAGTGCCCCTATTACAACAAGCGCCCTTCTTCTTGGGTTTTTTCAGGAGGCAGCACCAGAGGAGCCTGTGGACAGTGAAAGTGAGGAGAGCGATGTTGGTGAGTACATTACTTTAATTTGTAACATTTGTAGCTGTTTTTTGAAATTCTCGGGTTTAATACTATGTTTAATTTTCTTGAAATCTGAACAGATATTGACCGAGAAGGATGTATTGAACCAGACAATGATGAACCTCAGGAAATGGGAGACTCGAGCATCGAGGTAGGACTTCTCTTTACATGATGAAACTATGAGATGTGGAGGTGAATTAATCAACATGACACGAGCGTGGGGCAAAGAAAAATTCTGAGTCCCCGACGAGAATCAAGCCCATGACCTCCTGAACACCGGGCGGGCGCTCTATCCACTGAGCTACAAGAACTCATGGAGAGCAACGTCATTTAACTGAGTTCATATATGATAGGCTTCCTGCATACTGCTAGGATCAATGCCTATCAAAGTTATCGTGAGTAGTGATAAATTAATAAAGATGGTGAATTTTAAGCTCGGTAATTAAATGTGAAGGTGAATTAATCAACATGTCACAAGTGTGGGACAAAGAAAAATTCTGAGTCCCCAACAGGAATCGAACCCATGACCTCCCGAACAGCGGGCGGGTGCTCTATCCACTGAGCTAAGAGAACTCATGGAGAGCAAGGTCATTTAACTGAGTTCATATATGGCAGGCGTCCTGCATACTGACCTTGCTCTCCATGAGTTCTCGTAGCTCAGTGGATAGAGCAGCCGCCCGCTGTTCAGGAGGTCATGGTTTCGATTCCTGTCGGGGACTCAGAATTTTTCTTTGTCCCACGCTCGTGTCATGTTGATTAATTCACCTTCACATTTCATTACCAAGCTTAAAATTTACCATCTTTATTAATTTATCACTACTCAAGATGACTTCGATAGGCATTGATCCTAGCAGTATGCAGGATGCCTGTCATATATGAACTCAGTTAAATGACCTTGCTCTCCATGAGTTCTCGTAGCTCAGTGGATAGAGCGCCCGCCTGGTGTTCGGGAGGTCATGGGTTCGATTCCTGTCGGGGACTCAGAATTTTTCTTTGTCCCACGCTCGTGTCATGTTGATTAATTCACCTTCACATTTCATTACTGAGCTTAAAATTCACCATCTTTATTAACTTATGATGAAACTATTTGTCAAATAAATAAATTTATTAATTAGTAATAGTAATTGGACTGGGGGAGTACAATTCAGGAAGTTTTGAGTAATTTAATTGGACAAATGTGCAGTATGAGCCTGATTTGAAATTACTACCATGATCTCTCCCTGAATATTGTACAACATGAGGTCCAGTTACTTATAGTTAATTGTATCAATAACAAAATTCAAGATTAAAAATTCTGTAGTGTTTTCTATAATATTTGTGAAAACTGTAGGGAACATTTGAAGGAAGCCATTAAAGCTCATGTTGTTGACATGTTATGGTTTAGGTATCCAAGTAGAGGTATCCAATTATGAAAAGTGGAAGTCGGATACCTTTAATTGAACACCCACATGAATGAGCAAGGATTGCGTGCATGCATGCAGTTAAGAAGTTAGCTTCATCAACTGAAGTTTTCAAATTTTTCGTGTTTCATTGCCAATTTCTACAACATTATTACTCGCAATTTTGATTTAGATCTTAGAATCATCTCAAGTTTAAGGATTTTGTTGATTTTCCAACCTGCTGCAAATATACAAAATCTCATCTTCAATAGCTAAAGTGATCACCTGGGTTGTCTTTAAAGGTTACAGATGAAATGATGGATGAGTCCTCTGACAAGAGAATGCAGGCCACAATGGCTATGAATGAAGGTTTGTACAGCGTACATTGTATTTAGTTTTGTTTGAAATTAGTTATTTTCCATGTATGGTGGCAACTACAGTTGCACATTTTGCATGCACTTGTTTTGCAACAGTGATTATGCTATAAAATTATACTATAAAAGTGTTGCCAGCATGCAATGAGTTCAGTTGATTTCTAAGTAAATGTTCATTTGTTTATTGCTTCAACAGAAAACTATGATGAGGCTATAAAACTTTTTACAGAAGCTATTTTTAAAAATCCATCAGCCAACATGTATGCTAAACGTGCAAGGTATTTGACTGATATTTTTTGTCGTATTCTGTTGTTGTGGTTTACGTAGTTACTTCAAGACCATATTTTCCTTCTTGACTTCATTGCACATACAGTTCTGTAGATGCCAAGTTTATAACTCTTTTAAATTACTTGGTTTTCAAATCAACGATGATGAGAAAAGTATTTTTTAAAACAATTTACCACTGATCTTAAGTATTTGTTGGCAATCTTTGCAGCTGTTTCATTCGCATGAAGAAGCCAAATGCAGCCATCAGAGACTGTGACGAGGCTATAAAGATCAATCCAGACTCAGCCCAGCCATACAAGTGGAGAGGGCGGGCTCATAGGTTGGTATACAATTAAAATTGATTCTGGTTTCTCTTTAGTTTTCAAAATCTGTGCATTGGATTTGGTAGCCAGGGAATTTATTTGACTGATTAGTAGATGGTGTTTCAATTGTTAGTGGGTTTTTTTTTTTTTTTTTTGTCAGCTTTAGGATCCATTCTTGCCTAGTGTGCTTTGCAGCCATTTGTTTTAGTTTTTCTGTGAGCATAATTTAATGTATGCTCTTATTGGTTTGAATTGAATATTCATTAGCCAGTGTTGAAGCCAAATATTATGTGTCAAGAGACCATTTTCATACATGAAACATAAGGGCAAAATTATGGTGGCCCACAACTGTCACGGCAAAACAAAAAGTCACAGCACTACAAACGTAACTCATGGCAAGATAATGTTATCTGACGGCAAAACAAAATTAACTCACGGCAGTACACCATTAATTCACGGCAAAACGAAATTAACTCACGGCAGAACACCATTAATTCATGGCAAAACGAAATTAACTCACGGCAGAACACCATCAATTCACGCCAAAACAAAGAAAACGAGTTGGTCAGCGGTTGGTCAGCGGTTGTTATTTGCTTTTCAAATGGTATGTCCTGTAACAGTAACACACTGCTCGCTCGGAAACCGCCATATTTAGTGCAGTGTTCCTTATCTCAAGCTCATGATGTTTTGCAGCGCTTGTGGTTCGTTAGTCGATCAAAATGCCAACTTTTGCAAAGACTGTGGTAAAGGTACATTTTTAATCTGAAGTATTCGTATTGGCATCTTTTTTAGTTCCCAATAACGATAGGCACGTGAGAAGACACTGCTCGGTCAGTAATCCAAGAAATATATTAGATTTTGACCGTCTAACACAGCAACGGGTTCACGGAGTGCTATGACGTAAGCAGTGTCTTCTCACGTGCCTATCGTCATTCGGAACTAAAAGAGATGCAAATACGAATACTTTAGATTAAGAAACGTACCTTTACCACAGTCTTTGCAAAAGTTGGCATTTTGATTGACTAACGAACCACAAGAGCTGCAAAACATCATGAGCTTGAGATAAGGAACACTGCACTAAAAATGGCGGTTTCCGAGCGAGCGGTGTGTTACTGTTACACGACATACCATTGAAAAGCAAATAACAACCGCTGACCAACTCGCTTTCTTTGTTTTGCCGTGAGTTAACTTTGTTTTGCCATGAATTAGGGGTGATCTGCTGTGAGTTAATTTCATTTTGCTGTGAATTAATGGTGTACTGCCGTGAGTTAATTTTGTTTTGCCGTCAGATAACGTTATCTTGCCGTGAGTTAGGTTTGTAGTGCTGTGACTTTTTGTTTTGTCGTGACAGTTGTGGGCCACCGTACAAAATGTATTCATGATTGATTTTGCCCTGAATGAAACTGACTTTGTAATGGTACCTTAACTTTCTTGTTTGATCGACATCGTGGATGAAACCCTACTAGTGTGTGGTCAGTCAAATGAACATTACTTGGCTGAACTTTCGTAAATGTTTGTTTTGGAAGACTTTTAGGTCATTGGGAAGAGGCAATGAAGGATCTCAGCATGGCTTGCAAACTGGATTACGATGATGATGCTAATGAGTGGCTCAAGGAAGTCAAACCCAAGGTAAAGGGCTGTCAGATGTTTTCTAGCAGTTTTTGAAACAAATATAGTTTACTAATGCTTATGTAGCATTTTAGGTCTACGATGCATGTGCAAAGGTATTTAAACAATACAATGTGTGTTTGCATTTTGTTTTTACTTACCGAGTCTTGTACTTCATTGATTTCCATTATAGAGTTCATAGCTAAAGGTTATTGCATATTTCCTACTGCACCTATGCTGCAGAGTTCCCATTTGTTTTGATAGTTAAGGGTCCTTGGGACCCCAGTTCCAAAGAGTTGGGGGTTCCTTTTGCTTTTCAAGGGTCCTTTGCCTGTTTACTAAAATTTCTGGAACTTTTTTCGTGCATCCCAAGGACACACTTTGCCAAAAAACTGTGCATCCTTAGAATCAGTTTTTTGCACATATAAGACGCACACCTGTGTGTTAATGGGAACTCTGATACCACAGGGAGTACCAAAGAAATTCAAAAGCTTAATCTGCCTTGAGAAACCTGCATGATTATTGATAAATGAAAATGCTGAAAGTTTTCAATTTCATTAGCCTGCAGAACAGGCAGATTAGCAGGACAGAGAGTGAAACGTGTCTCTCGCGCTCCATGCTTATGTATCGCACCTCTGGCTCGCTGCCCCGCTAATCCGCCTGTTCTGCAGGCTACATTTCATGAGCTCAGTAGGGTTTAGAGCCAAGGTGCAGAGAAAACTTCCCAGTAATTCACAGTTACAGTGACCCAGCTGACCCCAAGTCTCTTCGACTCTGTGGTTAGAGTTTCTGCCCAGTATCTAGGAGGTCATAGGTTCAAATCCCACTGGTGACTCAGAATTTATTTGTGTCCCATGCTTGTAACATTATTCCATGTTTACCATTCCAAAATCCTAAAATCTTAACATTATAAAAGGTGCAAAAGTTTTGGAAACTGAAGAATATATTCTGAAAGATCTTCTTTCATTAATTTGGAAAATGAAACATAAAAGAGTGGAGTTCAAAAACTGTCAGGTACAGTTATAAATAATAATGTACTCTTTTTCATTTCTTAGGCACAACTCCTTGCTGAGCACCATAGAAAATATGAAAGAAAACGACAAGAGAAGGCTGAAAAAGAAAAAATGGATAAAATGTAATTGTATAGAATAAAAATGTTCATAATTTGATATTACTGTAAATTCTGCTATGTGGGGGTGCATTTTGTGTTCACAATATACATAATAGTAGTTTATCATGATCCAGAAAATTCACAGTAAAACAATAAAATTAATAATGTTGTGGTTAATTATTCATGAAGTTTAGGAAGTGAAAACAATTTAATGATTCACTTTTCCTTCACACAACGATCAGAAAGAACTTGGCTACAGGTTAGATACCAAAAAGTGCTTGTCTAAAGTGTTTTAAAGGTAGCAAAGCTTCTACAGAAACAAAGCTTGCCTACAAAATGGTTACATGTGTTGTTTACTGTCTATGAACACCTTCTTTTTATGCCAATGGGCACATTTTAATCTTAGCGATTAAGCTCTGTGACTTTAATTTTCATTCAACTGTAGCTACACATTGTTTCCAGGCAACCAGAAATGTGCTTGCATGTTCCTGGGGCAATTTCATGTCAAAGATTTTGTTGGAATCACTTTTCCGGACAAAGGTTTTGGCACACCCTGTGTAATGCTGTACCATAAAGATGAAATTTATGACCATGTACTTTACCATTTTGACCAGCTGAAAAGAACTTTTTTTCCATTCAGTCGGCATTTGATACATCACAACTGGCCTATCAGTAAAAATTGAGTTATTTCTTGGAAATCAATAATTTGGTGAATTTAACCAAACAAATGATGTCTTCAAGTGTTAAAAAAATATTCAGTTCATGATAATAATTAAATGTGTTCCTTTATAACAATGACATGTCTAATCTTTTCATTGATTAATTAGAAACAAGGTAAAAGAAGCACAAGAAAAAGCAAAAAAGGTAAGAGAACCGAAGCCTGCTAGCTCCGGGTGATTTTCCCGGGGGGAGACTGCCATGTGAAAAGGCCGGGGAAGCTTGTCATTCAACTTAGAGATGTGAATCATGGAGTTGGTCACACTTGGGTTGTTCAGGAAGAAATGCCACTATTTTTAGCCCTCAAAGTATCTTTTAGGGTTGCACTCACGGAAATAATAAAAATAGAAAACTGTTATGTATGTTTGAAAGTGGTACCTTTTAGGGTCAAATAAATCTCAAGCCATGCCAGATTGGTCTCGGTTAAGGGTTTAAAGGAGCTATGTCACGATTTGCGCATCTTGAAAAGTTTAGTTTAAGTTTTTTGAAGTTTGTCATTGGTAATCTATTTTAATCTTCTCCATCCTTAACCAACCTTGTTTTTTATGGTTTGATATTAACTCTTTTAATTAGTATTTTTCTATCTTAGTTAACCTAGTATTTTTAGGTTTCATTCAATTAAAACGTAATTTTGTATGTAGCACAAAATATTGCCACTGAGCTCCTTTAATTTAAATTTTACGACATGCGCACAAGGAAGTTCCTCTGGGGGTAATTCCAAATGAATTCGTGGTCTTCAAAAAACAAATATGCTGCATGTAATGTCACAGCATCAAAAACAATGAATCACAAGGTCATACACTGTAGCTGGTAACAGGCAAACTGAGGCACTTTGTAACCTCAGTCATATTTTTCGTGGTCATCATAAGCATGCTTTATACCTAGGAAGAAAATTTAACCATGGTCATAATTTTTTCATGACATTGCCTCAGTCTGGTTATGGCCCTGAATTATGAAATCGTGATCTCAATTTTTTTTCCTAGTTTTTCATTTGTTCATAAACATTTTCCTGGTTCAGGATTTTAACAAATTGATGTCAGCTTTTCATTCGTCTGTCGCATTATTGACAATAAATTTCGTCATAACATTGTCAAAGTAACTGTGGACCCACAAGGAGATAGCCGAGTGGATGCGCAGACTACTTTGACAATGTTATGACGAAATTCATTGTCAATAACAGGACAGACGCATGAAAAACTAATGTCAAGTTGTTTCTTATGAAAGCAAATTGTCAAATTGTCCGCTCTCGCTCATTGACGCATTGCATGAATTATAAAATCATGTGTCTGTCCGCTTATTGACCATGAAAATTAGCCAATGAGCGCACGAGAATTTCTGCATATATCGTAAAAGTCAGTTTTGTCTTCAAGTATTGTAGCTTATTATTCTAAGGGTAGAAAAGTGATGTTGCTAAATAACTCTTCTTGTTAGCAGAATTGTTGAGTTGAAAATGTACCCTTTTAAATTTTGCCCTATCCCGTAAAATCTAGACCAAAACTCCTTTTGGTCTAACAGCCCACAGCATCACCAGTTGTTTGATTCAAGCTTCTTGTGTCTCTTTTACAGGAAGAGGAAGAGAGAAAAAAACGTCAAGAAGAGACGGCTGGAAGTTACCGTGGAGGCTTTTCCGGAGGCTTTTCCGGGGCTGGCGGATTCCCTGGAGGTGCTGGGGGATTCCCTGGGGGATTCCCTGGGGGGTTCCCTGGGGGATTCCCTGGGGGATTCCCTGGTGCTGGAGGGACAGGAGGCGGAGGATTCACAGGAGCAGCTACTGCAGGTATTTCTCAGCCCTTTGACAACTAAACTCGGTTTTGAGAGTTATGTTTAGCTTATTGTTAATATTTTCGAGAAGATCAGCAAGGCTTGATCAACAGTTGTGAATTAAGTTTGTCAAATCAGTACTCATCAAATAACAGCAACACGTCAGTCAGAAATTAGACTTTCTAAAAGTCCTTTCCAATAATTCTTCCCTGGCAAAGGTCGACTTGTGTCAAGTCTAATCAGAAATGTGAGAGTGGCTAACTGTGGCGAGGTTGGCAATGGTAACAATTCAGTCAGGTTGTTATGTGGCTGGCACAGGTTGCAAATCGTCTCCTCTGATGGCGTTCATGTAATAATGCCCCAAGTTACATAGCTGTAAAAGTTTTACACGTTCGACGCTCGCGCTTTTGATTTTGACTCTTTCAAAATTTGGAGAAAAACCATAGTTGTATCATTTAGTTTTGATTAAATTTAAGTGAGTTCTTAATCCACATTTAAACGTTTTCACGATTTTGAGACAATACTGACCTACTCTGGTAATACCTGTTTTGGGCCGCAGCGACTCGCTTCTGGTAAGAGGTTCCGGAGAAGCTCATTAAATACATATACGACTTTATTCCAACTGAGTTCGTACATTGTACAAAACTGTACCCTACCTTGGAGGGCAGCTTTTGCAACTAGCTTATAAAGTTTAATGCATAAGCTTATATGCTAACTGAAGGCAAGCCTAGGATTCTTGCCACAGAGAACTGACCAGGCGCTCTAAACAAGGAAGTGCATGTACCCTGATGGTTAGTGCACTGAACACCGGATCGAGTGGTCCTGACACAGACCTTATCTTACCTTACTGTAGTTAGCTGACTAGATATTCTATTGCCCTCTTTCTGTTGTACTGATTGTTGATTGTCGTTACTGTAGGTGGCCAAACACCAAACTTGCACGATCTTCTTAGCGATCCAGAGTTATTGGCCGCATTTCAGGTTGGTTTTGTAGTCCTTTCAGTCCCTGGCTCAAAATATTAAATTTCCATACTGTTTCTCGCACACTTCTTTTAAGGCGTGTTTTGAGATTCTTCTGGAATCTACTGAGGCACACGCATGTGGTCCCTCTCGAGGTTCGTGTCGTTCACGCGCGAAGGCGAGAGAAGATGAAATATTCTTTCGCTGCACGTATCTCGTCCCTCTCCCTGACCTTAAGTTCTACCATATTACTGTGGTAGCCTGCGAACAAGCTCTTGGCGAGCGCGAAAAAAGACGGGACGGGTTTCGCTCGCCTAAATATTTTTCCGCCCTCGCCGAGAGCTCGTTCGCCGGGAGCCTGTTCTTAAGCTATGCTGAACAAGACATTGTTCTGCTAATTTCAGGACCAAGAGGTGATGCAAGCCTTTCAAGACGTGAGTCAGAATCCCCAGAACATCTCAAAATACGACCACATCCCTAAAGTGAAAATGATCATCGATAAACTGGCCAAGAAGTTCGGACCCGCGGGAGAAGGCCCGCCGCCCGATAGTGGGTTTCCTGGCGGCATGCCATTTGGAAACATGTTCGGCGGCCAGTAACATTGGTGTTGCTGTAGCTTCGTGAGTTTGGGCGACAGGACAAGTGGAAGTCTTCTTTTTTAGGATTTAAAAAAAAAAGATTTGAGATTTTCATAAATGGGACGAGTAAACTGTTTGTGGATGTTAACTGTCTGACGTATCTTAGATAAGCAGAACTCAGGACTCGAGCGTTTAGCCAGAATATGAAGCTAAGGCTGACGTTATTTCAGCAGACAGTCAATGTGAAAACTTACAAAGTTTATCCAGTTCTGCTGAAATATGAAATGACGAATTGATTTTAGTTATGTTAAAAGTTCTTTACAGGTGAAATTCGGTAAGGTGCATGTTTGTGTTTAAATGCCTATTCGCACTTGAAGTTTTTACGTGTTTAAAACAACGGCGAAGAAGAAACGTTTTGACCACTTTAAGAGTTAAGTGTGAACCGAGACAGAAGAGCATAGAAGAAGCTGAACTGAACGTGAAGAATCTAACACTGTTAACGAATGTGTTGCTGCAATAAATAAGTAGCTTTCCGGCATTAATCATATTATGCTTAAGTTGCGTTGCGTGAATTTTGTGAATTGTGTTGCCTTTAGAAAATAGCCGAAAGATAAAACGCGCGCTGATTGGTTTAAAATAAAATTAGATTATTCGCTCGAGAATTCTATCGCATGTTACTTGACGAGGTCGCAGCCCTTCACCTTCACCCTGCACCATCTTGACGCCTCTTGCCCAGACTCCCGCTGGATCGCTTTGCTCCTTCCAGAGGTTCACCTTCTCATGGCAGTTCTGTCCGGGAATTCTGCCGCTTTATTAAATCCTGCCTCACAGCTGGACTAGCTCTCATATAAATTCGGCTCGGTTCATACTAATTGCTCGTAATTTTTGCCGTGGATCGGGAAGGTGGGCCAGGAAAACCTTTGGCAGGGGAAAGCTCTCGGGCGAAGATTAAGCTGAATTCCGTCAACCTTGGTGTACTAAAGCTGTCAGCGCGGGATTCGACGGCCCGCGGGTTTGAAGGCCAGTGCTTGACCACTCGACTACGTCATATCGGGTTAGAGCCGTGTACGTGTTCTGTTTCAAAATATTGCTGTTTGAATGAGACATAGTTTGAATTCTTAGTAAGTCGCTGAAACTAAATAACTCTACGGAAGCTGGTGTGAATTGCAATTTTCTTGAAGTGGTATTTCATTCAAGGGCTCATCTGGAGAAAAAAATTCTCAGCTTTTAATTTTGCCCCTGGTAGAAATTCGATGGCATTGTAGGTGCTAATGACAATAACGTAACGTTTTTCCGATCGTGAGAAATTTTCCCCCGATAGCCTCAGTTAGCAGCAGTCAAGTTATATTCAACGCCAGTGTTGTATGATATGCACAGTTAATTCGACGGGACAAATATGATGCCAAGTGCCCCGGAAATCATAACAAGTTCACCAGAATCATCTTGGCCCAAAAACTCAAGACGTGCAAGTTTTTCAGGCGTACAATGCAACCCTCCTTCGGGAGCGCGTTTCACTTCCATTCAGGTTCATTCTCTGCCTGTAGTCACTGTGCGACGCTCCAGCGTATTCCACACCCAAATTCAGGCCTCGGAACTAAAACAGGCTCGTTCAGACACGATTTTGGAGCGGGAACAGCATCGGTCAGCACTGTTCCCCAGGAGATCGATAACTCCGCGCGAAGAATACTTGGGTTACAAGCACGTCGCTCTCTCGCTTTCCTCATGAGGGAGGTGCATTCGTAACCTACCCCTCACAGGTCAGTCGGCTTCCGCCATCCACGCACGTGTTGTTGGTCACGTGACATGGATTTTCCAAGTCGCGTACTCTGCGTAAAAACTCGTCTCCAGTGCCTCCCGTCCCTCTTCGCCGCGCGGTAGGGCCTTGGCACGAGGAAAGGTGGCTCTGGAGATGCGTGTTTGGTTGCCTTGTACTAAGACTCTCATTAAATCAAAGCTAATCAAAGCTGATTTCATTTCCGAAAATATCCACCGGGCTGGTTTTTGCCACTGGTCTATCTCTAGCTAAAACCATTCGATTGGAGCTCAAACAAACGTTAATTAAGACAAATTTTAACGACGGTACTTTTTATACGTTAATACAAGTAAAATTTTGGCGAGCTGCTGTAATCGCAAGCTCGTAGGTACAGATCAACTAAGGAAACGGGAAGGAAGACAGCGTTAAATTAGTGAAAATCTTAGTCCAAGAATCTAGCCAATCAAATCGTCTTTCTTAAAAGCCACCTTTTTCTCGTGCCAAGGCCACCCCGGCTAAGAGAGACAGTCTCGGATCTGGGGACGGTGCATTTTTGAGGCTTTTACAAGTTGATCATTGTGGAACTGGAACTAAAGTTTATTAGGGGGTTTCTTTGGTGATTAAGTCCCTCAGTCAGGATCAAAACTATACAGTAATCAAACTTTTTGGTCAAAGAAATATTAATTGATGTCAACTCCAGAATCCCTATGACCTTATGCGCAGAGTAACTACAAATCTGGAATCCACGCTTCCATCTCATTACCCTGTATCCGGACTTAGGCACAAACAAAACGCACGAAGTAAAAAAAAATCTTTAAAATAAAAAGGTAAAATCAATCAATCAATCAATCAATCAATCAATCAAAAATAACTAGTCTGCGCTAGCTGGTTTTTTTTTTTTTCTCGCGCTTCCGCACTCACGCGTGAATCTCGCTTCCCGCTCCCTCTTGTCAACTTAAAATCGTCAGAGAGCCAATCAATCAATGTTTTCTTTGTAATCATTATTACGTGATATTTGCTGTGACACAAAGAGAACTGGCACGAGAGTTTTTGCAACGAATGTAACGTTATTCATTTTCGGAGCTTTGGCGAGGGAATTGTAAGTGATTTTAAATCAAGACTACATTCTTTCGTTTATAGCAGTTGTTTTTCATGCATAAGCCATCGTAATGCGTTTTCTTTATTAAGAGCTGAAATTCCGGTGGGTATTAGATGTCGTGAGGTCAAAGGGACCAACTTTTTTTTGACTCAGATTTCGCAGGCTTGTCCGCTTTTATCTCTTGCCTAGCGACGTGAGGTTGTATTTAATACCAGCTCTCTATATTGAGAGTCAAACAAGGGTTTATCTGCGCCCAGTAATGGCGACAGTGCTTCCAGCATTTGAAAAGAAATCAAATTGGTTTGTAAAACGCGAAAATCAAAGCTGGTGGGAATCGAGTGCTTTAAAAAGCGTTTCTAATACCAACGAAGTGGAGACTCCGGCGGCACTCGGCGATCGTGACCGCGCTAAAAACTCTAAATCTCGTTTGCATTCTCGTCCCGTTGTCCTTCGGCATCAAAGTCTTCAGAGTCTTCCAACGATCAAAGAGCCACCGGAGCCAACACGAACAGCGCCAGGGAGCTTAGCAATGAACGGCGATGAATCCAGTCAATCGTTTGGATCTAGAAACGAAAATCTTCGGTTGTGTATCAAAAGATGGAGGAAAATAAGTCTAAACAAAGCCAACGCTTCGAGTATTCATTTCGAGGTGAGTTCAGTCAAAAGCCTAGAATTATCACAAATAATTAAGAGGCAGGTATCGCGTTTTGTTTCGTAAACCTCTTTTTTTTTACAGATCGTTAAGATTTGAACTGGATCCTGTGAGAGCCGCCTTTTGATCGTGTTTATACACGGAAATTAATCATTGAGGATCACTGAGGAAATAACTGTTTATTTAAAGCTATAAGGAAATATTCCAAATGATATCTTTTATTATAGCCTGTCAGTTGTAAAACTCAAAGTCGGAGTTGGAAAATTCAATGACGTGAACACTTTTTGCGAGTAAATCAGTTCGAAAGTGTGCATCGGTTTGCCTAATTTCATCATGCTGCAGAAGGAGAGATGTTCTACAAAGAGCAATCGACTCTTTCCGAAGAGTTGACCATGATTTGAAAGTACTTGACGTAATTATCATGTCAACAAAAAGGGATGAACATACTGTGAGGTAGTTTGATATCTGTAAAGCAATATGCCGCCACTTCGGTGGCCATCTGAAATGTGCCTGTTTCTTGCATTTTACTCGGAGATTCGACACTAACAAGCACGCAACATTAAATTAACTAAGAGGCAGTTAGCTTCTTCTTGCAACCAAGTCGTGTTTCCAAAAGTTATTCTACTCGTCCTGTTCTCAATAAAACTTACTTAGGCAGGTCAGTTAAGGTTTTTAGTCACGAGTTTAGGGTGTTTAGCTATGGTAGTCCTTTCCGCTTGTCTGTCACAGTCTGATATAGACCCGGGGAAGGGGGGAGGGTGGTGGCGTTTGGGCGGCCGGGCGGGCGGGGATATACCACTTAAACACATGGTGTGCAGATTACCGTAAACTTCAATTAAGGTGTAGCGAGGGCAAGACGGAGGTTCGTTTCATTAGTTGCAATTCGGCTAAACAGAAAAAAAAATTTGATCTAGTTTGTAGATCTCAAGGTACGAGCCTAATCACAGATTACAAAGGTTCCCAACCTACAGTCTCGGTCGGACTATAATTAGAAATGAAACCTCCCCTCCCCCCTAACCAATGATAAACTCACGCTATTGAAATGGGGAAGGGGTGATCCATCTTCCATTTAAATTGACCAAGGCTGTAGCTTGCTGAAACCCCTAATTCAAACAAGCTAACAGTCCTGACCATGTATGTAAGAATATTCTGTGAGAACAATTTGAACAGCTGCGAAATTACTACGGAAGTCCGGCATTTCAAATCCGCGCTCATCAAATCGTAATGATTGTTTATTTTTTCGGTCCGCTTTATTTCCACAGCCACTGGAGTGCTTCAGAAGATTAGCAAGACTAGTCATGGTTGTCATACGCCTTGGACGTGCATGCCAAAGGTTTGCCGTCATAGGACTGATTAATACACTTACTGTACTGGTTCAGTATCCCTCTTGAACGTGCATCCGCATAGCCTGTTTACATCCGCTCCCTCCCCTAAAAACAAACATCGGCGAGGACGAGGAGGATGGGGAGAAGAATGTATGTAAGCAGGCTATGACATGTATGGCATCCGACCAAACGATTTAAGTTTAAACTTGTAAATACCTCTGCTGGGTTTTGCTGTTTAATCGTCATCTCTGCAGTTTTCACAAAAAGAAAGCATTTACTGCAGTGAAGACTGTTATGTAATACTGTATACTGCAAAATTGCATGATAATAACCTACTACACTATATGATTCTGTGTCACCACCGGATTCACTTGACTCTGGTGGTATTAAACTTCAAAACAGTGATTCTTATTAGGTTCGATTTCCGCTGCTCTCTTGAGTCCTGTCAAGATTCCTCTCCGTGGACTCCTTTCCTGAACAGCGGCTAGTAATTGAGCCGTGATACACAATCGTGATTTGACCTCGTTTCAGCTTGCACTTAATCCATGTAGAGTTTCAAGCTTGGAAAAATAGTAATTTTAGGAAGTTAACCACCGCAAAATATAATATAATACTCCCGTATTTCGATTTTGCACCTGCCACTCTAAGACGAAAATGTAATCATTACAAATAATTCCTTGAGGTAAATTCGAAACTGCGGCAAATGGAGTTGTTAGCGGGGAAAAGAAGTGCCTGTCTTATCTCCAATAATTGCCCTTAGCCCTCGAAGTTGCTAAGCAATACGAAATGGATATCTTTACTGGGCCATGCTGGCGTGACTGTTTTATGAAGTACTCGAGAATGCTGGCGCTAGCTTTTGATTGGATAATAAGAATGAGAAACCATTCGAATGCTTCAACGAAAGATTTACCAGACAAAATAAAACAAGTAAACAAACAGCAGCAAAAAATCCTGCTCTTTTTTCTGCAAGTGTTTCTGCCTTGGTCCCTAGGAATTTTTTTTTTTCGGAAAGAGAAGACGATATTCGATAGCTTATAGGAGCAGAGCAATGAATTTAAAATGAAACGTGGCTTTAGATAAATAACATGATCTTTGTTTTTTTTTTTTTTTGTTTGTTTGTTTTTTTTCCCAGTAACCCCAAAGCCATTTTTCATCAGGAAGGAATCTGTAAGTCGTTTCTTGAGATTATGGAAGGATACATGACAACAAGAGAGAAACACCTAACTAACATCCATCACGACAAACCTGGCTTCTCAAGTGCAGCACCAGTGTTTGATCCAAAGCAATTCAAGGCGAATAAAGAGGTAATGAAATATAGTGGAGGTGCGATGGCCTCATGGTAAGTGCGCTCGACTCTGGATCGAGTGATCTGGGTTCGAGCCCTCGCCGGGTTCATTGTGTTGTGTTCTTGGGCAAGACACTTTACTCTCACAGTGCCTCTCTCCACCCAGGTGTACAAATGGGTACCAGCGAATTTAATGCTGGGAGTAACCCTGCGATGGACTAGCATCCCATCCATGGGGGAGTAGAAATACCCCTAGTCGCTTCATGCTACAGCAATCGGAGATAAGCGCCGGCCTGATGGGCCAAATGGCTTGCATGCAGACTTCACCTTAAGAAGGTAAAGGATTTGGTGGATTTAGTGTACCTTCATGTATCTCCACCTCAGATTCTTTGGAACAGTTCGTTAAGGAACAGCAGGCCAAGAGTCCCTCCCAGGGGCTTAGAGGAACAAGGTCACGTGTAAGTTATTTCAAGGGAGCAGTAGATAAAAATATATTCTATCTACGGGAACATTGGCAAAAAAATTCGTGAAAAAAAATCGAATTTGTTAATGACGAAGAAGGGAGAATATGATAAAGTTGTAGTGGATGAAGGGACATGTACGTATTGCCTCTTAGGAGCCCCTCAGTCGTGGTCCACGGTCACATACTAACATACCTCACCGTACAAGTTCATTTGCAACCTCTAATAAGGAGCTTTTTTCTGTAAAGAATGTCTTTTTTGATCCCAGACACACAAATACCGCATTAATAACCTCACGTAAGAACAGGCTTGTACTTCCCATAAGGGAGCTCTGAATTATGATTCAAGAAAACAAGATCTCAAATATATTATTAACTTCCAGTGAACAAAGTCCATTTTCAAAGTGAAGAATGATCATCGCAGTAAATTTTCCAATTTCAGCAATTGGAAAGAAGAAGCCTGAAAAAAATCAGGGCTTCAACGGGATTCGAACCCCTGACCTCCGCGAATACCGGTGCGATGCTCTACCAACTGAGCTATATATTGATATATATATTGACCTAGCTCCCAATGTGTGGCTTCATAGCTCAGTTGGTAGAGCATCGCACCGGTATTCGCCCAGGTCACGGGTTCGAATCCCGTTGAAGCCCTGATTTTTTTCAGGCTTCTTCTTTCCAATTGTTGAAATTGGAAAATTTACTGCGATGATCATTCTTCACTTTCATCTACAACCGCAGTTCAAATACGAATTATTTTATATATACTTCACATTAAAGTCCATTTTCGTCAGCCAATCACAACAGTATTTTGTTCTCGATTCTCACTAGCCTGAATTTCAAGTCAAAATATCTTATTCTTATATTGCTAATCGAAGCCGTGTATTATTTATCAGCCTACCTTTTACAAACAAGGAAATAATTTCCTTGACCTGATACAGAGAAAGAAATTTCACATCGCAAAAAGTAATTAAGACCAACTCAATAGATTGAAAAAGTATTCCCTTTTGGCATAGAGCAAACATATAACAGTAATGTGCTATTGAGTAGTGGATCTTAGCTGCATAAGGTTCTTTCGGTCTGTTGAATAATGTAAACAACATACCCGCTAAAGACGAATTTCATAATATATATATTTTTTTATCCTGCTGTAAACTGTTGTGATGAGAAATAACGGATCGGAAATAAGAACGCATGAAAATAATTAAAATCCAGTGCACAATTGAAGATAGTAAATGAAAGACTAGGCAGTGAATAAGCAAGTACACGAACGCTTCTTATTCGACTTAAAATCCCGGTTTGAAATTGGTTTTATTGTGGTATAATCACCTCTCCAAACTTCGTTTTCTTTGTTCTAAAGTCCGCTGTAATGTCAATGAAATGATGTGGAACGGCGCTACTCTGAAAACAAACTGGCGAGTATATGTTTTTTTAGTTCGCTTTGAATATTCTTACCGCGAATTTCAGTTCCATTTTCTCTTCCTTTCCCATTTACATTTTTCGGAAAGTGCTTAATTATATTTATCTCTACAAAGCAGTGTCCAATATTTCTTTGTCACTTTCTGAGTCCTTGGAATGTCGAGGACGGCTTTCTTTAGTTAGATTTTTAATCTTTTTTAGAGTTATCTGCCCGCGCGGTTTCGTCATCTTTTCTTTCGGCAATCTGCTGCAGGGACATAAAATGTTTCTCAATCCACGACGATAGCTTTTAACAAATGTCAGACAAATTGTTGGATTGACAATAGAAGATGAGTAAATCGAGAAACTTGCCATGAAAATTAGTACTCGTAGAAAGGCACAAGAAGGTCTCCAGAAGGGTACGAAATGAAGTAAAGTGTGGGGTGTAACACAAATGTAATACAACACCATGATAACAACCGCCATTAGCATAGCTTGTCTTCGGTTCCTCATAGACTGACTTCGTTTTACATTTGGTTCGGTGTTCGCGAGGGCTTTGTTCCGCTTTTTTAAAGCAATTGCTATCGCAGTGTACAAAATGGTTATTGAAAATAAGGGTCCTATATACAAGAAAGTAAACTGAAGCCACAAATATGTTGTTATGGCCTCTTGGTCAGAGAAAACTGATTCTGAGTCCACTTCCTTACAAACCGTACCACTGGCAGTTACCACAAGTTCCACAACTATTAGCGATGGAGAGTGGAGAAAGCCTGCAAAAATCCACATTGAAACAATAGCTATTGTGCGAATCTTTTTCGAAATAAGGCCAAGTTTTAATGGGAAAACCACGGCGACAAATCTATCAATTGCAATCCACACCAAACTTTGAGCAGAAACGTGCATGGACACTAGACTTGCGAAATAGCACAACTTGCAAAACATCAACCCAAAGATACCGTTGATTGGCCAATCCTGTGAGTCGGCTTGCATTCTTCTTATTTGAACTGGCAATACTAAGAGCGGAAAAATCAAATCCGACACAGCCATGTTCACGATGAAATAGTTAATTGTTTTGTGTAAATCTCGGTGCTTGTAGACGATGGCGATTATAAACGCGTTCCCGAAAAAGCTGCCCAGCAAAATAACACAATACGCCCAAAGTTTGGAAATTTTCTCTACAGTCGAATCACTGGTAAAGATACACTCCCTGTTTTGTTGGCCCAGTGTAGTTTCGTTGGCGGTTACTTGAAACATGGTGTTGTTTCTCAATGCCATGATCGATCTGCTACTATGCTTTTCAACCGGAGCGCTAGTGGCACTTCCTTAAACGAAGATAAACTTCACAACAATTTAACCAGAAATGTTGGTTCAAGGATATATGTTAAAACCCATGCAATTAATTTTCCATCCTTTATCCTTAACAAAAGAAAGCAATCCGCGACAGGATTCCTTCCGTTTACAAAGTTGAATGAGAAAATAGGAACTTCTTTGTGTAAAGCACAACAGTTCATTTATTTAAATGAAAATCTTCAATTGACTTCATTGACACGTTTTATCATTGATATAATTCATCATCCTTCCGACATATGTAATTAGAAATCTCATGTTGAAGGAATAAAAAACGGTGAGGGATCTGTTTGTATACTAATTCAGTATACGACAGGCACAATTAAAAGAAAAAAAGCTGAGCCAAAAACTTTTGTTTCTATTGTTGTAGGGAAGCGGTATAAAATAATTAAACACATTGTTTCTATTTATAGAAGACGCCGTTTAGCCAATGTCGCACGCGCAAATGATTGCGATATGATCAGACTATAGAAATTTGTAAAAAGATAAGAAATTTACTTTGAAAATAAGGCTATCTAGTTCGATGTTTCTTCAGTGCACCGCCAATTTACCAAATTATTTTGAATTTTACCAAAAAACGTTGGAAATTTTGGAAGACGAGAAATGCGGACTTGTCGGTGATGTTTGTCAACTGGCAAAGCGTTCGGGTGCGCACGAGAGGAGAAAAGGCAAAGAAACTCGTTCACCTGAGAAATACACTCAGAAACTATTTTATATATCCTTTGTTATGCGTCTGCTTCATCATGAATAAAACCCAGCGAAATAATAATGATAATAATAATAATAACAATAACAATAATAATAATAGTAATAATATAATAATAATAATGGTAATAATAATGATAATGATGACAGTGACAATGACAATCATAGTAATAATAATAATAATAATAATAATAATAATAATAAAATATCAATAAGAATAAAAATAACAATCGGAAAACTGTCAGAAACGTTTGAATGCACTCAATGCGCGCAATACTGAACTAAGGGTTTGACCGGCTAGATCTCAGTCCTCCTGGCTGGGAAATTTCTTTCTCTTTACCTCAAAACACAGGCCTCATTTAAGCGAGATTTGTAAGGTAAAGAATAGGCAAGGTAAAGGTAAAGTTCGCATACGAGCCAAGTGGCCCATCAGGCCGCAGCTTAACCCGGTTTCTGTAGAATAAAGCGACTAGAAATATTTCTACTTCCCCCTGGATGGGATGCTGGTCCATCGCAGGGTTACCACAGTATTAATTTCGCCGGTGCCCATTTATACACCTGGGTGAAGAGAGGCACTGTGAGAGTAAAGTGTGTAGACTGTTCACAGAACTCTATTTTCTCGTCTTTATTATTCGATCGTTGAACGCGCGGACAGAATCGCGACCGAACTGGACGTCAGCGCAAAACGGAAGACTTGACAGGGTAGGGGGTGGGGACCGAAATAAATCTATTCTTTTGCTCACTTCGCTCGCAAATCCCATATTTGTTCATTTCTTTTGCTTTATAACGCCCTTGGTTGTCTTTTCCTTTTCGCCCATGTTTTGTAAATGGACTAAGAGTGTTGTTGTTTTGACGTTGATATTCCCGGTCGAATGAAGCTTGTTTTTCTCTGCGTTAGTCTTAACCACATAAAAACGTACACAAATTGCTCAAACCTCCAGTTGCAGGACATAAATGAGCGAAGCAAGTAGTTCCAGAACAAACAATAGCGCAAAGGGGAGATTTAGTTTTTAGTAAAGCCTTCGGCAAATTGGAACAGTTGTAAGAAAAGTAAATACAACTGGTGACGTGTTTTCACTCCCGAATGGGCTTTGATTTTCGTTGATTTCATTTACAGGTTAAGATTAGTAAGGAAGTCAAACAACTGCTGAGCTCAAGGCCAGAGGAACGGACAAGCGACCAACTCCAAACCGTGAGTTTTCATCCTCAATTTACTCTTTCTCAAGCCGTGTGTGTCTTAGGGCTCCCTTCAGGTCCAGCAATTTTCGTAGCACTGACAAGATCATATCACTCACTTGAGAGAGCGAGAATTCTGTCTTAAGACACTCCCAGATGTCAAAGCTTTACTAAAGCAGGATTAAACAATCGTTTAAAGGCTGTCAGACAATGGAAATCAAGTCACATCGTTGCGCTAATTTTCCTTAAGCTGACTTTCATTATTTTGACGTCACTCAGATATTATACGCTCTTCAAACCTTGGAATCATTTTCTGAGCTTCCTCTCCATATGCAACAAGACGTGTGTAAAGTTGCCTGGCTGCAAAGGTATAGTACTTTAGTTGCTTTAATCACCCGAGAAATTATGGATGAAATAATAGATCCCGGTCACGAAATGTCCCCGGGGGGATACTGTGAGAAAAATTGGGTGGGGGTGTGCGGCCCGCTTCCCAAAAACGTTACCCTATTTATGACCAAAATCTGCGAATTTCAATGCCCTATTTATGACCTGACCCTACATCAATACCCTGTTTCAGACCTGCCTTATACTTAGTTCCCTAGTTCAGACCGATGTTAAAGGCATAGTAAAGGGCTTTTGTTGTTCGGTCTTATCGATAATGATGAAAAAGTAGCTTCTTCCAAAAAAAAAAAATGCCCAATTGAAGACTAGAGTGCAAAAACAATACCCTATTAATGATCAAAATGGCTGAAATCGACCCCCTATTTATGACCAAAACGGGTCAAAAATCATACCCTTAGGGTTCGCACATACCTATATAGCCCATATAACGGAGTGCCTCCCCGGAAATGTCCCTAGGTACCTTGTGCACAGGGAAGTTTAAGATAAGACAAGATAAGATAACTTAACGTTTTGCTGGGAAGCCGCACTGAGCTTACTTGAGAGAGCGTGCAAGATGTCCAAAAAGCATAGACATCTCAGTGCCCCTGCGCCTGCAACTTTTATTACCATAAGTTAACAATAAGAGTTCTGTTCACTTGTGATTGACGACCAGACGTTGAGAAGTTTGCGTCTACTTTGGTGCACATCTAAGCATTGGCCAGTCCCTGAACTCTCCCTGCCTCCACCCCCTTCCCGCCCGGTTGAACCCCTGCATGGGGCGGGGGCAAAGGAGAGTTCAGGACTGAACTAATATGCATGAGTAGGGTTTGGTTAAGTCGTATCTGACTACTTTTTCTCACGTCCATATACCTTTTTCTTTTTTCAGCCTTCCTGCGAATAAAATTATTATAAAACAAGATCACGTAGCAGAGAGCTTTTATTTTCTCATAAATGGAACTGGTAAGCAAAAGATACGTTATTAATTTTTTTTACCTGTGTAACTGGCGGCTTCACATACATATGTATCTATACATTTAGCTACCACCTACTTTCAGAAGCTATACAGGAAGCTTCCCTTTTATACATCGTATCTTGCAGTGAATTAATTACGTTGTTTTATACGAATGATAACCAAAGATGAAACCTGTGATGAGATTGAACAATCTCCATTAATTATTGTACCTGTAAACCACACGGAATCCAAAAGCTTGTACAGAGTACATCACCTGTCTTCTGTTCGTAGCATATCTTCTCGTATCCGTACATCGTCCGTGTTTAACGTGAGCTCGTTGTTGCTGTGTATACTCGAGCTCGAGTCAAAGGGAAAAATTCGTGTTGGATTGGGGAGACACGCACAGTATGGTAGCAATAAAGTCTGTTTTAATTTGCTATTAGCACAACTTTTCCTTCGTTATTACTGACCTAAGGAAAATAAAATTTTTGATCCTTACGGTTGTTATTATTTATATTTCAGTGACAGTACTATCGGAAAATGACCCAACTAAGGATTCTCCGTTCACGTCCCTAGCCACACTTAAGAGAGGCTCTAGTTTTGGGGTAAGTATACAATGCTCTTTACTTTTTATTCACAATAAGAGGAACGAGTACTGTTTGGGGCCCAACTGTTTGAGGCCCGCAGTTTCACTTAGAGAGTGGTTACTCAGCAACACGATAAACCGTCATGGCGCTGTCACGATAGTCACGTGATGTTATTCATATACTGGGCCCGTAGAGTTTCTCGAGAAAATACCGTTACTGTAACAAATCAAATCAAAACACCGATTATGAATATATCTCTCTTTTTATGTGAATAATGCGGTATCAGGGTATATTATGCCCACATTTATGCCGCGGGCCGAAATACGGCAATGTTTTAGGAAATATTCCCCGAAAAATAAGTGGACACCCCCGCAAAAAAAATTTTGAAAAATGTTGGAAGTACAGAAACCTCCCAGCTCCCCCTGCCCCCTCCGCATTCCAAATAGATAAAATTACTATAACTGGCGAGTTCAAAGCAAGATCATTAATGAAAAGTAGCATTTAGGAATTAGGATAATTTCTTTCTTTTTAAAATAACCCTGGAATAACAAACAATGTTGAACAAAACTGGTGACAGTATTGAAAACGTGAACATCCGCAGTCATTGCACCCATGTGCTGTTGAATCTCGCTATTTCGAACTCGCAGGGGAAACGACTGCAAAAAATTCGAAATAGCGGGAGTTCGAAATAGCAGATAGTAAATGACTGAAAGGCAAATCCGAGAGAAATGTTTTTAAGTAAGAAATAACGGAGAATTTGAAATAACCGAGTTCGAATTAGCGGGGTCCGACTGTATCTCCTTTATCACGTTAGATAACGGGATAAAAGGATACTCCTTTTAATTCACTTGAATGACTAAAACTCGTTTACCTTTTCTCATAGGAAACTGCCATTCTGAAAAACTGCCGCAGGACGGCATCTGTTGTCAGCAACGATACTGTTCAACTACTAGTGATAGGAAAGGAGGTAAGCATGGCATCGAATCTCTAAAAATTAAAAATGACAATCGTCCTCGCTAGAAAAGTTTCCTTCCTTCGTTTTAGGATTATCAGAGAATTTTCATGGGCCAGACCAAGACGGGAGAGGAACCAGCACATCTAAAATTTTGTAGGTAAGGTCGCAATTTTCTTGGTCTCTGCGTTGTATAAGAAAAAAAATTAAGATGATTTCCGCAGAACATTCGAGCAATGATGGCAAAAATTAACCTTCCAAACAAACCTCATGGCATGGTAATATTTTGAATAAGGAGAACCTATCGAGACTTAAGCTCTCAAGCTGACCCGGCGAGAGAAAATTGAACTTGAAGTTATCCATATTTCAATTAAAATTGAGGTTTCGCGTTAGTTAAAAACACAAGAACACACGCTTGAAGCATTCTTACGAGGTTTGACATTAACTTTCTTGAGAATGCTTGAGAATTTAATCGCGGGGTCACTCAGAGAAATGAACTAAAGTGAGTTGTTTTCAATTGTATTCGAAACGTTACCGTGCTATGAGTAGATTTTTAGTGAATAATTTTTGCACTTATTGCTCGAACTTTGAGCGGATTCCGTCTTAAGTAGTACTCGCCCATCGTCGAATGCACAGCGAGATTGAGGTAACAAAAAATGGAATTGCGCTCATCCTATAATTTCCAGACTTTGTACTTTCTGGGGCATGTCATGTCACGTGACTTGAACCCAGTTCTCCTCTGAACTTGATGCTATCATCGCAAGTTACCTATGGGTACGCCAGAGCACTTCCTCTTTCACTTTCGTTTGACGAACAAGATGCGGAAACAAGAAGATATCCCGTAAGACCAGGAGTAAACGTTTGGCCTGCTCCTTTCAAGTGCAGTTCTGGTTTAGTTTTAAATAGAAACTTTAATTGCCCTTCACTAATATCTATTTGTATAATTTTTTTTTTTTTTTTTGTATTAATCTATTTGTATTAATTATTTATAATTTGGCCTTTTTTATCAGGAGTTTGGACTTTCTCGCTGATTGGCCTGTTGACCTGTTACTTGCCCACCCGGAAAATTGTCTCTTTAATTACTTCAGGTACGCCACTCGAAATGTCTACTTACCTTAGAGGCGGTTTGTCAGCTGGTTTCTTCTCCCGTAATTGACTGCTTCCTAAATTGACCCAAACGTTATTACTTTTGGTTGGCTGGTTTGATGGCGCCTGTTTGTTGACTGACCGACTTACTGCCTGTCTGACTGACTAACTTACGCGACTGACTAGCTGACTGACTGTCTGGCTGACTGGCTGGCTGACTGACTGACTGACTGGCCTACCGACCGACCGACCGACTGACTGACTGTTCGTTGGTTTGACTGACCGACTTACGTGACTGACTTACTGACTGACTGAAGGCTGGCTGGCTGACCGACCGACAGACAGACTGGCTGTTTGACTGACGACGTCCTGACTGACTGATTTAGTGACCAACTGCATGTCGGACGGCTGAGGGGACGGACGGACAAAGACCAATTTGATATTGCAATACATTTTGTTATTTGATTGCTTGGGTCACCAGTCGTCCATCCTCTATCTCCGAACTCTCTTTCTTTTGTCTATACGCTCATTCTTTCGTTTCAAGAATCTCCTTCCTTCAGCTGACCAATACTTTTGTATTCTATTAACAGACGAGGAACTGTAATCGTTAAAGACAGTAACAAATCCGACTGGCTGTACATTATTGTCTCGGTAAGTTTACCCAGACCTTCCCTTCAGTTGTAACGTTCTTTATTATATGTACAGCTAGCTCCGCCAACGGACATGACGAACTAAATCATGTTTTGCGATTGGCTACCCCAGCTGACAAAGTAAAAGTTCGAACTGATTTTGGCCAATACCGGCCAGCCTTTCTTTATAAATACCCATGTACATACAGAAAAACCAAAACCCGCGTGTAACGTGGAACAAATCGCTCGCCTTCAAAGCTGGCACTTTTAGATAACTCCTGGGTACCAGGTACACTTTGAAGACCTTAGAATACAGCAAGTCATGGAAACACCAAGACCCACTTAAATGAGACCGGCATGGTCTGATGCGAAGCTAAAAGAGCGGCGCGAGATTGGCAGAAATGGAAGGCAGAAATAGACGCCCGAGCTATGTGCGCAATTGAACCGAGAAAAGAGCCAGATGATCAAGAAATTTTAACGTAAGAAAAGGAAACTAATATAACTTTTTTTTTAAAGGGGGTTTGCCAAGTCCTTCTAAGCCTTGAAATAACCAAGCCGAGGTTATCTAGGAAGCCTCCCAACAAGGGAGAATTATCAACAGCCGATAAACTGGCAAACCTGACTGATGACCGTCACAGAAAATCTAGTTATCCCGCTTCCAAATTAAGGTGTCTGCCGACAAGGAGAAGCAGTACACAACTGACTACAGGTGAGTTTACTCAATGGTGATCAAAAGACATTTTCTCAGTCCTCGTATTAATACAATGTAAAGTTGACTGGTGTTGAAAATACGCAAGGGGATCATTGCACAGAAGAATCGTGTCCAGATCATGATAAATCAACAAATTCTCAATAGTAATTTTAAACAAGTGTATAGCAGTCCGTTAGGAGAATTGAAATTCTTATCGTGGGGTTGTAACCTAACTAACCACATGATTCTTTTTTTATTATTATCAGGATCATATTCAACTGAGAAAAAAAGAACGAAATCTCTTCCGCCCGTGGTAAGACATTGGTTCAGTCTTAGGAACGTGTTCACATTGACTTCTGACACTCTTGACTTCCACTAGCGAAAGGCTAAGTCCAAAAAGTCTGAACTTTTACAGAACATTTAGGCTCTTCGCCTGTAACTGAACTGACGTTTATTGGATCACTCTTACAATTCAACAAATTTCCATGATGCACATACGTCTATATGACTGCATTTATGAAGACGTGGTCAAAGGAAAGTGCGTTTTTTAGCACTAAGTGAGCTACACACATAGATTTTACGACTCCTAAAGGCCCAAAAATCACTCCAACCGAAAAAAAAAAACAAAATAATAAACAGGAGAGAGAAAAGTGCAAAAAGAAAGAGTTAAGAGAAGAGAAAAACACTGACATTCCTTTGAAGTTTTATATCGTTTTACTGTAACGCCTACACCTGCGTGGAGTTTCCTTTAACCCTGTTTTCATAAATCCAGACTTATAGACATGTTTCAGGAAACATAACATGAGTTTTCGCAAACAATGTTTGATACAGTCCTTATTACTGAAATGTAACTGAAATTTTTAATTTTTTTGGTTGTTGATTTCAACAGTTTCCTATCACTGAAGTACAGTCAAACTCTCACCTTCAGTCCAGAAAACAAACAGCATTTGTACAGCTGGGTCTACTTCACCCCAGAAGTGTTTTCGTGAGTATATTTAACGAGATGTAACCCCCCGGAATTGGGATACTCCACAAAGTTCTATACGGGGGGGGGCCCTCCACCCCGAAGTCCAACTCCTTACCCTTTGTATGCCATTTTGACAGAAAAGGTAACCCTTTCGTATGCCTTTATTGAGTGAAAAAAGGTAGCCCTTTCCCATGCTTTCATGACCGGTCCGTAATATGAATAAATCTCCAAAAGAGAGAGTCTTCTTGTCAGTTTCATGTAGTGCCTAATAAATGAAAATGATACAGTCAAAAGGTGCGTCTGTTCGAAGTATTTTAATTAACGGCCCTTTAAAATAACTACTTCCTAGTTCTTAATATTCCTAGTTTTTATTTTGATAGATAGCGATAGAAATAGCGCTAAATAAATAAAGTGTTACTAGTGGTATTACTATAAGTAACCCCATAATTTTCTCGAATTAAGGTATTTGAACGAGTTTAGTATATATTAATACTAAATCTTCTGTTCAGTTCAGTTATAAGTGTTTTCTTCAAAAAGCTAGGACATCTTGACTTCTGTATATATAATTTTAAGAAAAGCCTGCGAGTGGTTTTCCTGATATCTTTATTTCGCTTACGGTATTTTTCAGGGTCTGTCTACCCTCCTAAATTTCGATGATGATTTTCAACTTCTCCAGCAAGCCAGCGTTAGCCTGGTGAGTACGTGTTGTACACCACTTATTAGGTGCCAAGGACGCGGCGTGACTCGGTGGTTACGGTGCTGGACTTGTGATCTGGAAGTCCTGGTGTCAAATCCTCCTGGTCTTTTAAATAGTCTCCGATAAGTTGGGATTTCAACAAGTTTTCAGTTCTAATCTGTTTCTCGATTTATAGTAACGGTTAAAATTTTGGCTGACCATGAACAGAAATCTTAAAAATTAATCACCATTGTCTTAAAAAGTCAAAAATTAAGTTTTATTGTTAATGGAATGGTGTTACGGTCATTCCAGGACGGAAAAAGGTATTCTTATAATAACCGTAGACCATTATAGCTTACAAGTCACAATACAAGACACAGAGAAGTCTTGACAAGACGATCTTGAGATTTTCACATTCTCGGCTAACATTTTTTTACGGTTAATATTTTTTTACGGCCAATGGTTAAAAATTTCCCATTTTTACACCTAACGTCTAAAGTTTTGGCCCGATTTATGACTAACCCCCATTGAGACACTCTTAGCACAGCAGTGCTAAATATGATGAGCACAAGAAGTGACCATCTTTTTTGTATTTGTTGTACAACCATGTCATCTTCAGTTATTTTTTTTTTTTTTTTGACAGGTCAGTCGAGGAGCCGAATGTGTAATGATTTCCAAAAAATTCTTTATAAATCAAGCAAGTGAACTGACTAAAAAATGGATTAGACATAACGTAAGTATAATTTTTATTTTCACAAACAATGGAGCACGTTTACTCAAACGTCAGAAATGTAGCTAAACTTGTTCAGTAATCACGTTTGTAATTTGAAGCAGTGAATTCATGGGAATTAGGTTCTCGCGCCAACCTCGTTCCCGGGGAAAGCCCTGGGAACGAGGTTGGGTCTCGCACGACAAAATAATATGGCGGGAAAATTGGACTCAGCGGAATGCCAGCCATTATGGTAGCCATTGCATCACGTATAAATGAAGGGGCAAGCAAGACATGATATAATAATCACAGCTAACATAAATAATGACGTAATGAACAAGAAGCGGAGACGTACAACCGGACCAAACGCGGTAGGTGCTAGAAGGCGCGCTGAAGCCAAGTCATATGAGGCTTGATGTCGGCTTCTAATTGGTTGACAAAATGCCATGTTTGCTCTAATTATTCAGCGTGCGTGAACCGAGTTCATGAACGAAATTCAGACTAGCAAGCGAAAATTAAAGAGTCGTCAAATAACTTGAGTGGCATATAACTTTGAAATTCGTTCTCTTGTACCTCATTATTTTAGGTGCAGTCTTACCCTTCAAGAGAGACGCTGCAGAGAAATCTTCAGGAGAGAATCAACTGGGATGCATACAAACAAGATGTTATACAAACTGTAATCGCTAGATGATATTAACTTTCATCGATTTTGGAATTACGCAAAGGGTTAGAAAACTTGTAAAATTTTTAAATCTCGGCTAAGGAATACGAAAAACACAACAATATAACTTTCTGAGAAAGGAAGTCTCTCAAATCGTAGAATTTGGAAGGTAAAGGACGTGTGAACATATTGTTATCTCCGTATTTTTGTGAATACCTGAGCGGATGACCAGCGTACGTAATTTTAAGAGTTCTTGACTGTTTTTTTTTTTCTTTTTTTTTTTTATCTGACAGTCAGAAGCCGCTCTTTGTGCTGTGGCGCAAAGAACTTAGTTATTGTTTGAAAATACAGGAAACTGAGTGCACGTTTGGCACGGCGAGCTGTGGCTGTACATTCTACCACAATACCATGCGCATGATGCGAACCTAACACATCCCATTACGCACAAGGAAAGCTATATTTTTGCAATATTTGTCCCTGTACTAACAACATCGTGTATACTAGATTGAAAGATTTTCTAACGTTTCTGTACGTTTTTATGAAGGTTGTTAGATTTTTCCTGCCCTAAGAATTATGGGTAAATGTACCAGTCGCCATCTTTTTTCCTACGGAGGATTGAACCGAAAATAACAGAATGCTCGAAACAAGCGGCGCATGCGTGTCGTGTGCAATAAACGGTTTGCTTCGAATTCAAACGTAATGGGGATCATTCCTTAGGAATTCTTAACACTATACGCATTGTAGACTTGGTATATTCTTTAAAACTGCCTGGGTTCTTTCACAATTGTGCGAGTTGATATGTTGCTTCTGAGGCTTTTAAAGCCTGACCTATTTATAAGAATGGTCTGAATTTTTCTCTACCTTATTTAAGTCCTTTATCTTCTGTTTGGCAGGAGAAACCTTCCTGCCGTCTTGAAGATGTGAAAAATCGTCGGTAGGTAGTTGTTCATTTCCAAAATTGCTTGAGATGAGTTGTAATTACATTTTTGTTAGTGAAGAAGGCATTCATTGTAAGTAATGGAAACAACCATAGAAAACGTTTCTTACTCATTGACTAGGGATTATTGTCCAAACCCGGACCTCTCGCTCCGGAGTCGAGCGCACTAACCATGACACCACCGTGCCTCCCAGCGTCATACCATCTTAAGTAATGTATTAATTTTCGTTACGATAATAAATTAACCCAGTGTAAATGCCCCCGACTGAAAAGCCCACCTTTTCGTTCTTAGGTGCTTTTCCCGCGTTTATCTTGGCATAAAATAAATATATTATGAAACAACGGCAGTTCATAGCAGTACACGTTCATTTCATCATAAGTGAAAGGGGTAATAAGTAAATGACGCGTAAAGATTCTCAGTAATGGTTCTCAGTCTTCTTTATAATACACTCTTCTATGGAAAGTATCATTGATCAATAGGTCCTCTGGGCAAACCCAAAACGTTCCACAGCCTGAAAGTCAGCAGTCCAGTCCAATGTTTTCTTCATTTCAGTTTCCTCGTTATAAAGTTGTGCATGATTAATCAAACAAGTGGTTTGTTTTCAAGTTACAAAATCCATACCCGATTTTTTGATAACTTCTACCATTTACAGTGAAGTTGACTATATCATTCCATTCATGATGTACACTACACCAAGCCGCAGCATGGATATAACCCGTTCTCCTCAAGAAAAATCTGAGAGGGGCGTCTGTGTGTTAGGGTTCAATACTCGTGTACTGCATAAATTATGTTGATTACTTCTGGCCTTTAAACTTCAAAATTCTAAACCACGAAATGTAACAAATTTCCATTGTGGTTTCTACAGCCAACTTTTGAGATATCTGTGAGCGTGACCTATAAAACACGAAGCACCTTGTTTTCGATTTACAACCGTTATACCTCATCAAACCTCAAACAATCGATGAACCAATCACGTCGATTTCCACAAATGCTAGGGAAAAATCACTCGGCCTTGGAAACGATTATCAGCAGGAGCCCTTTTATCAATCATGGCTCTTGGGTAACCCTCACGCGCCCTCCATCCAACTTTTCCTGAGTAAGACCGGTTGGCTGTAAATAGGCTACATAGTGCAAATTAGAACTTAATATAAGATGCAATGAAGAAGAGAAGACTAAGAGAGAACTTGCGTTTGTCAGGTTTTTCCTGCTTTACAAAAGTTAATACAAACAGGCACTAACAACTTTACGCTAGAGGTGTTCGGTAATGCAAGTGGCTTCAGGCTACGTTTGAAGTGTTTCCATGTAACAAAAGCGATAAGCTGGATTGGATGTTAAGAATGCATAGAAATTAGCATTTAACTGAAGAGCTCATTGTTATTACTTAAACAAGCCGCAAACATCACGCTACTTCCATCCAAACAAGGTTAGCGTCAACACTAAGTCAACTTGAGGTATTTCTAATCCTAATGATGTCTACCCCAAGCGTTAATGTCGCACTGAAAATATTCCCAACCGATGTAGCAGTCGAACTGAAAATGTACGCTGAAAAGCATAGCTTATACTGCGCGAAAATGCGCCAGTGGAAACAGATTAAAGACGCAGATGCCGACGGGAGTGAAGCACGCAGTCGCATTGCCTCTTTCAATGAGAAATGCAAGGACTGGTTATCAGACAAATCTTGCCTAGAAATCGAGAAGATGCTTGAGTATGCCGGTTGGCATGCGGCAAACACCAAGAAAAGCGAGACTTGCTGGCGGCGTAGCAATCGAAAAGGCTACGAGAACGACGCTAGAATCAACAAAGAGATACTGGAACAGCATTACCACAATGTCGTCAAGGAAAAAGAGATATCGGAAACTTTGGCGAGAAACGTAAGGGATATGGGCTGGGGTGCTGCTAGGTATGCTGCCAATACAATATTTGGTCACCAGGAAGGAGCGAGACACCAGAAAGAAAACTTGGATTTACATTATGACAACATACATGGAGAAATCACTGAGACTGGAGTTCCGTCGCAGAGACCACAAATAGATAGCGTAGATAATGCCACATTTGGCGAGCCACTCGAAATACTTCCTTTCGATGTCGCAGAGGAATTAAAAGGGTACACTGAAAAGGCAGCCTGGTACAGTTCTAAAAAAGGCCTCGGCGATCGTGGAGAGGCAGATGCCGACAGGATTGAAGCGACGAAAAACTTCCACTCATTTACAGAGAAATGCAAGGGATTGTTGTCAGTCAGGTCATGCGAAGATATTAGGTCGATGATTAAGAATGTCGCTTCGTACGAAGCAAGCAAAACCAAGAGTAAAAGATGTTGGCGGCTGACTAAGCGCAACTATTACAAAGCGTTTGCTGCAATTTGCAAAAACATCTTTCAAGAGAAGTGCCAAGACCTCATCAATAGAGGAGAAATAACAGCAACGTTAGCGACATATTTGTTAGAACTTGGCCAACATGCGGCACTGCTCGCTACACACACCGTCGTTGGACGTCATGACGATGTTAAGCGCGATAAAGCAAATTTGGAGTCGTATTTTGACAAAATACGTAAAGAAATCAATCTGGTCGCTATGAATTTCTTCATGGACGAGGCCAAAATCCTGTCGCAGACGCCAAAAGTAGTATCTGAAAAAGACCTGATAAACAACACTGATGTAGATCAAGCCATGACGTTTAGCTTCTCCATGACTGAAGGAAGAACCCATTCTACTTCACATACTATCGGTTTCAGCTATGGCATCAACTGGAGCTTTACGCCGGGCTTCTCCGGATTTAGCGAGATTAACCTCGAGCTTTCTTTTAGTTTCTCTCACGAGCACACTTTTGAACAGTGTACAAGTACTGGTACCACCAAGTCGGTTGAATTTCCGCTGTCGGTGCCTGCACATTCCACTTATGTTGCCACAGGGATGGTGTATGAAGCCGAGATGGAAATCCCTTACGAGCTGGTGTTCGACTTTGGTGGTGCTCACAGAAAACTAAGAGGACACTGGAAAGGAATTGCATGCAGCAAGGCTACGTATCAAGTCGATGAGAAAGGTAAAAGTAATGATGATCAATGTAACATATCGTAAATGTTTCTGTAGTTGTAACGTAGTCAATGAATCTTAAGGAAACATTTTGTCTTTGCTTTAGCCATCTCGATCTTACCCAGTCATGGCCCAGTTTTCTGTTTTGTCTCTTCGTGCTACGGCCGCCGTAGTTAAGGGTTGGCTTTTGCGATCCTTGGGTCTAAAGGCGACTTCCGCTGGGACTTCGTTCGTGTTTATGAGGGTGTGAACTGTAAAGAAAGTTAAATAGCTACTTGGCTTTATATCATAAGAAATATTTACTTTAAGATAACTATCCTTATATTTTTTGACGTTTGAGTTCCTTTGCGATTATAGCACAACGTGATATGAACGTATCAATTTTTCCTGAGTTTCAGTGAGGTGTAAAACTCGCATCGAGAACTAACTTGTGTGCATTTTCTTTTTCTGTTCAAATATCAATTAATGAGCTTAAAACAAATTTCGTTCCTGTCTATAGAGGTTTGACAGTTGATTTGTTTTGGCTCTCGGATTGAGCAGTCCAGGTTCGCGTCTCATATACAAAGAGGCTCTTTGTGTTATGGGAAAAGTGTTTTTTTGTTTGTTTGTTTGTTTCTCTCTTCTGTCTCCCCGTGTGTTTGACGGGATCGCGGAAGGCTTCAAATTTTAGCGAGCCGAACAGTAGAATACAGCCTTTATATTGACCAATCACAGTGTGTGTAGTTCTTAAGAGGTATGTTAATTTGAAATGAATTATTATAAAGCAGGATTACGTAACAGCGAACGTTCATTTCACCATAGGTGGACAAGTAAGAAAATAATACGTAATGATTTTCTCTTCTATTGCGTTGAAAGTTTTCTTTCCAAAAACTCCTCTATGGAAAAGAATCATTGATCAATTAGTCCTCTAGGCAAGCCCAAAACGTTTCACAGCCTGAAAGTCAGGAGTCGAGTCCAGTCCAATATATTTTTTTTTCGTGCAAGTTCTGCATTGTTAACCAAACAAGTGCTTTGCTTTTTCTCCGCAATAAAAACTATCCGTACTCATTTCTTTAGTAACTTTTACCATTTTCAGTGAAGCTGACTATACCAGTCCATTCACGATGTACACCACACCAAGCCACAGCATGGATATAGCCCACTGTCCTTAAGAAAATCGGACAGGAACGTCTGTGCGTTGGGGCTAGAGGATTGCGCTTCTTGCATAAATTGTCCGAGCATTAAAATCATTTCAGTGTTACTAACATGCAAGGCACGCAGAGACAACAGAGGAAATTGCTCTCTGCACTTGATCGTTGTATGAGACGGTAATGGTATATTTTATTCAGAAAAGATTATAAATTTCCATTGTGGTTTCTTCAGCCAACTTTCGAGATATTTGTCTGCGCGACCAATAAAACTCATAGCACCTACAGTTCTATACGATTAAATTACAATCGTTGCTCCTCATTAAACCCCAAACAATCGATAACCAATCAGGTCGTTTTCCACACATCTCAGAAAACATCACTCGGCCTTAAACACGATTGTATCAATCATGACTCTCGGGTAGCACACAGACGCCATCCCTACGATTTTCCTTGAGGAGACCGGGTGGCTGTACATATTCTCTTTTTAACGCCCATAAACCAGCTCGTTCTCTTCGATCATCTGGCCAATTACTCTTACAAGTTCCGGACGTGAAAACATGTACATACGGTCAAAGATCCTTTCCTTTTTACGCCACGAAACTTTGGAATGAGCTACCTTTTTATATCAAACAGTCTGAGAGCATAGCGATTTTTAAAAAGAACCTTAAAACATTTCTTTTTTGTAATAGTTTTTAACCTAGTCATAGATTTTAATAATTGCATCTTTTAGTTAGGTTTTGATTCTTTTTAATCATATGCAATTGTAAGCGCATTGAGAATTCTAAATGCGCAATAACAACCTTTTTATTGTTATTATTATTATTATTATTATTATTATTATTATTATTATTATTATTATAGCATACGAGTAGCTCAGCCAATCAGATTGTAGCATTTGCGTTAGTATACTAGTAGAATTCTACTAATACAAATAAGAGCATAACATACCATGCAATGAAGAAGAAAGAGCTTGCCTTTAGTAGGTTTTCTGCCTTTAAAATGGTTTTAAAAAACAGGACCAAACAACTTTATACTAAAGTGGCCTCAGGTTATGTTTGAAGTCTATCCATGTAACAAAAGTAGTTCGCTGAATTGGATGTTAAGGATGCATAGAATGGAGCATGAGCCACAAACATCAAGCTGTCGCACGCAGGAGCACAGTAGCAAATATATATGGTAATTGACCAAACCTTAGATCAAGATGGCTGGATATTGGCCTAGTTCTTTCTTTGCGTGTTTATGGACCGAGACAGAGTCGATCCATAAATCACAAATCTTGACTGAACAAGCTTGGTGAATGAAAGATTTATTATATGGAAGAAGAACGCTATTTTCTTGCGGAACAGAGCAGGTCAACCCGACCGGACAAGTTAGCGACATCGTGCCCGAGCGGATAACCAATCACAGCATAAGACCTAAGACATAAGACATAAAACACGAACTGAAAATGTACGCTGAAAAGCATAGCTTACACTGCGCGAAAATACGCCGAGGTAAAAGAATGGAAGCAGATGCCGACGGGAGTGTAGCAGGAAAGCACCTTGCCCCTTTCAAAGAGAAATGTAAGTGCTGGTTATCAGACAAATCTTGCCTAGAAATCGAGACGATGCTTGAATATGCCGGTTGGCATGCGGCAAACACCAAGAAAAGCGAGACTTGCCGGCGGCGTGGAAGTCGAAAAGGTTACGAGTCCGACGCTAGAAACGACAAAGGGAAGTGGACGAGCATTACCAAAATGTCGTCAAGGAAAAAGAGATATCGGAAACTTTGGCAGCAAACGTAAGAGATATGGGCTGGGGTGCTGCTTGGCTTGCTGCCAATACAATATTTGGTCACCAGGAAGAAGCAAAACGCCAGAAAGAAAGGTTGGATTTACGTTTTGGCAAGATGCACGGAGAAATCACTGTGGCAGAAGTTCTGTCGCAGATACAAAGTGAAGATAATGCGACATTTGGCGATGTCGAGCCACTCGAAATACTTCCTCTCGATGTCGCCGAGGAACTAAAAGGGTACGCTGAAAAGACAGCCTGGCATTGTTCTATGATGCGGTTCGGCGATCGTGGAGAGGCAGATGCCGACAAGATTGAAGCGAAGAACCCCTACGACTCTTTCAAAGAGAAATGCAAGGGGTTGTTGTCAGACAGGTCATGCGAAGATATCAGGTCCATGCTTTGGAATGCCGGCTGGTACGCAACAAACAAAGCAAAGAGCAAAAGGTGTTGGTGGTTTAATAAGCGCAACCAATACAAAGCGGATGCTGCCAGCGACAAAATAGCAGTTCAAGCGATGTACCAAGACGTCGTTTACGGACGAGAAATAAGAACTTAGTTATTGTTTGAAAATACAGGAAACTGAGTGCACGTTTGCACGGCAAGCTGTGGCTGTACATTCTACCACAATACCATGCTCATGATGCGAACCTAACACATCTCATTACGCACAAGGCAAGCTATATTTTTCCAATATTTGTCCCTGTATGCGTACTAACAACATCGTGTATACTAGATTGAAAGATTTTCTAACGTTTCTGTACGTCTTTATGAGGGTTGCTAGATTTTTCCTGCTCTAAGAATTATGGGTAAATGTACCAGTCGCCATCTTTTTTCCTACGGAGGATTGAACCGAAAATAACAGAATGCTCGAAACAAGCGGTGCATGCGTGTCGTGTGCAATAGACGGTTTGCTTCGAATTCAAACGTAACGGGGATCATTCCTTAGGAATTCTTAACACTATACCGCATTAGTAGACTTAGTATATTCTTTAAAACTGCTTGGGTTCTTTCACAATTGTGCGAGTTGACATGTCGCCTCTGAGGCTTATTAAGCCTGACCTATTTAAAAAGAATGGTCTGAATTTACGAATTTACTTTATTTAAGTCCACTATCTTCTGTTTGGCAAGAGATACCTTCCTGTCGTCTTGAAGATGTGAAAAATCGTCGGTAGGTAGTTGTTCATTTCCAAAATTGCTTGAGATAGTTGTAATTACATTTTCGTTAGTGAAGAAGGCATTCATTGTAAGTAAGAGAAACAACCATAGAAAACGTTTTTTACTCATTGACTAGGGATATATTGTCCAAAATAATGTACATAATTGTCGTTTTCTCTTCCCGGTTCGATTTATTGGCATGGCGAATTCAGACTCTCCCCGCCTTTGTTTAGTATCTTAAGGCAAAAGGTAAGGTAAAGTCTGTAAACCAACCGACCAAGCGGCTCATCAGGCCGGAGCTTATTCCGGTTTCAGTAGCATGAAGCGACTAGGAGTATTTCTAGCCGCCCCTCCCCCCACCCCCTCCCCCCTCCCCGCCACGTGGATGGTATGCTGGTCCATCGCAGGGTTACTCCCCGGCATTACATACACCGGTATCCATTTATACACCTGGGTGGAGAGAGGCACTGTGAGATGCACTAACCATGAGGCCACCGCCGCGCCTCCCAGCGTCTTAGCATCTTACGTAATGTATTAATTTTCGTTACAGAAATAAATGAACCCAGTGTAAATGCCCCCGACTGTAAAGCCCACCTTTTCGTTTTTAGGTGCTTTTTCCGCGTTTATCTTCGCATAAAACAAATTATGAAACAAAATCCGTACATAGCAGTACACGCTCATTTCATCATAAGTGAAACGGGTAAGTAAATGACACGGAACGATTCTCAATAATGATTCTCAGTGTTCTTTATAATAAACTCTTCTATGAAAAGTATCATTGATCAATAACTCCTCCTGCCAAGCCCAAAACGTTCCACAGCCTGAAATTCAGGAGTCCAGTCCAATCACAGTTCCCTTCATTTTAGTTTCCTTGTTCCAAAGTTGTGCATGATTAATCAAACAAGTGGTTTGTTTTCAAGTCACAAAATCCATACCCAGTTTTTTGATAACCTCTACCATTTTCAGTGAAGCTGACTATATCAGTCCATTTATTATGTAAACCACACCAAGCCGCAGCATGGATATAACCCGCTCTCCTCAAGAAAAATCGTACAGGGGCGTCTGTGTGTTTGGGTTTCATACTCGTGTACTGCATAAATTATGCTGATTACTTCTGGCCTTTAAACTTCAAAATTCTAAGTCACGAAATGTAACAAATTTGCATTGTGGTTTCTACAGCCAACTTTTGAGATATTTGTGAGCGCGACCTATAAAACACGAAGCACCTTGTTTTCGATTTACAACCGTTATACTTCATTAAACCACGCACAATCGATGAACCAACCACGTCGATTTCCACAAATTCTAGGAAAAATCACTCGGCCTTGAAAACGATTATCAGCAGGAGCCCTTTTATCAATCATGACTCTTGGGTAACCCTCACGCGCCTAGGCTCGATTACCAGCCGCTGTTCAGGAAAAGAGCCCGCGCTCCTTCCCCAAACTCACGGCTGGACTCGTGGACTTGGCATTGTTAATTTCAACCAATAAGAAATCTGCCTGCCTGAATCGAGCAGGCTGCATAAATTAGCTTTCTCGCAGTAGCAAAGGAGTTGTGCGATATGAAGTGCGATCGCATTAGTGGGATATTTAACCAAATACCGTCAACTGATGGAATCTTGCCTGAGCTAAACCATAGTAACATATACAACACGCAAAATAATCAACAGACTTATACGTCAGAATCTATATTTGAATCATGTGGTACCAGAATATGAGATAACGAACAAAGTAAGCAAAGAGAGGGATAAACGCAAACATCGATTTCGAGAAACAAAACACTCAGGCAAATTGATGCGTACCTTAGTCTTCTTGAAGAGAAGCAACACCAGTCTCTGGCGAAGCCAGACAAAATTAAATTTTTAAATGAGCCAAAGCAAACCGAACTAGCAAAACATAAACAAGGTGTCAACACCGTTTACACCAACATATGTGTGACCTTTGACATGACAGTTGCTACAGCATAGTCAAACAGCTCTGCTCTACTTTAAAAAAAAAACGCTTCTGTATAACACAGCATGTAAAGCCCTTCCGCAACAATAATGTGAAACAAAATAGGTTGGAGGGCTAAAGTTAAAAGAAGTGGCGAAAACGCCACAAATTTTACGAGCCGTAGGCGTCATGTCCCGGGGGGGGGGGACTCCCATATAAAATGGACGGGGATGCTCGTCGGAAATTTTGAATTTAACCCCTAAAAGAGACCAATCTGGGCGTGGCCGAAGCTTATACAGACCCCTAAAAGAGACCAGTTTATAATACAGACAAATAAAAAGTACAATGACTTTTAATGATGGCAAAGACCTTATCATCGAATACTTTTGCCTACAAGTAGTTTATAAAAGTGTTGTCATAAGTCTTCAGCGCATCATATTCGATCATTTGGTGGAACAGCAAACTTTAAAATGTAAAAATTGTTAAAAAGAACTGTAACTGCAGAATATCCTTGAACAATATATACACTATACAAATGCGGGCGCAAATGCACTTCGTGGCATGACTTTGACCTGGCACCCGACCACGTACTTTGTTAAAATAATAACAAGCAATTACTTACGTTTTGCAGCAGAGTTGTTGGGAGGCCTTTCGACGATCCAAGAGGAAGGTGGCGTACTGGCGGTGGGATCAACGTTCCAGTTACGTTTGAAATAGAGGCACCTCGAAGCACGATTTCGGAATTAAAGAGTGAACTCTCGAAACTTGGTATTAGGACAAGAATAGTATAGCAAGCAAAGCATGTGGATATTTTTAGCAGTGATCAAATAACCGTTCTGTGTAAGCCGCCGAGTTTCGTATTACACTCTTGTAAAACAATAGACAAAGACATTTTGTTACAGTGTACTTTATTGTTTATATGAACCGAGTAAATATAAAGAATCAAAATTCTTTCTTTTTTGTTATTTCTTCGCGTGCAACCCTAAACGAGACCTTGACGACTAAAAATAATAAAATTTTGCCCAGAACACCCTAAGCGAGACCAAAATTCGAAATTTACACCCCTAAGCGAGACGACGAGCATCCCCGTCCATTTCATATCGGAGTCCCCCCCCCCCCCCCCCCGGGCGTCATGTGGGCCTGCCTATGATTGTCATCAGATGACATTTCCGGCCACCTGAAGCGCCGCAAGAATTACATTATGAAGTTACGTCACAGACATGCTTTGCCGCTCACGCGTCCAGCCGTCTCTTCTCGGGGAGGAACGTAGACCTGACTCGAGAAAGCGGCGGAAATCGAGCCTATCACGCGCCCTCCATCCAATTTTTCTTGAATAAACCGGTTGGCTGTAAACAGGCTACATAGTGCAAATTAAACCTTAATATACGATGCAATGAAGAAGAGAAGACTAAGAGAGAACTTGCGTTTGTCAGCTTTTTCCTGCTTTAGGGAAGGTACGTATTTTATTAGGAGAGGGGGTGGGTCTGGGTATTTTAGAAATTTTTTGCGAAAAAAGTCGTGGCCCTCCCACTTTCCAGAATGGATTAACGCATGACCCTTCACAAATACCTACACAAAAACATCTGACCCTCCCCCCACCACCTCCAAGACAAAAATAACCGGAAGTGAAAATAACTAACCGGAAGTGTTACTCACATAACCGCGTCTGTGCACAAAGCAGGTAATTGCGTGGTGTGTGATTGCACTGTGAAAACTTGAAAATGGGCAAGGATGTGCGAGGAATACAAAGAGAGAGAGGCGCTTGTGGTGAATGCGAGGATTTCATGAGGTCAAATGGAGCAACTTGCTCAGATTAAGCGATTGTTTGAGGAAAGTGAACTAGTACTAGTCAGTGGGGACAGTGAGGCTATTAGAAAGTCGTCAGATAAATACATTGTACCCGAAAAGCTTGTGGCAGAGTATGTTGAGCACCTTGCCCAGATAAAAATGCTCAAGGAGAAGAAGAAAGAGGAGACTGAAAGGGAGCGAATGGAACGGCTGAACTGGGAGTACAATGACATTGACTGGGTTGGACTGTACAACTCCGATAAGCTGTCGTCCTTGAGGGTGGACGATCTATCCTTGTACTTTTCCCATCACAAGATCACCTTCAAAGGGAAGAAAGCTGAAAAGGTCGCAATGATCAAAGTACACATTGGCAGCTTGCTGTACGATTCAATGGAATGTCAACAACCTCGGCAGCCCCCGCTAAGAAATGTGCAGCAACAAGCGACCTCATCACTTTCCGAGATTGAAACTGACTCGCAAAGTGATGTAGTAGATCGAGTTGTCGGTTCAAGCCCGAGTAGCTTAAGTAATGAATCGTCACCGGAGACTGAATTTATACCAGAACCGCGCGCGGAAACATTACCACCGTCAAAATATGGACGAAAGCAAGCACGGGTCGAGAGAGACAATTATGTTAGTTGGGACAAGATAGTTTCACTTTGATAAAATATTTCCACACCTGTAAATAATTTAGATTAATCTTGACTGGTAGCTTTGCTAGCATATACAAGTTTCAGGTTTCTATACACTTCGCGTGTTTGTTAACAAATAAGAGTCAACTAAGTGACATGGAGTAATTTTTTCCTTGCCAAAAGAAACTGTGACCCTCCACCGGTTGCGAATAAAACAGGTTTGACCCCCCCCCCTAATTTGTTAAAACTTTACTAATGACCCTCCCCTCCGAAGCCCCGGCCCACCCCTCCACCCCCCCCCCCCCCTCCCCGCAATAAAACACGTACCTTCCCTAACAAAAGTTAATACAAACAGGCACTAACAACTTTATGCTAGAAGTGTTCGGTAATGCAAATGGCTTCAGGCTATGTTTATAACAAAAGCGGTCAGCTGAAAAGGAAGTTAAAAATAATTAGAATGGAGAATTTAACTGAAGAGCTCATTGTCATTACAAAACCACCCGTCAAACTAGATGCACAATGGCAAATATATTTGCATACGTAATATCACTTACTTCCATCCGAGCAAGTGTCAACACTAAGTCAACTTGAGATATTCCCGATCCTAATGATGACTACCCCAAGCGTTGATGTGGTACTAAAAGTAATCCCAACCAATGTAGCAGTCGAACTGAAAATGTACGCTGAAAAGCATAGCTTACACTGCGCGAAAATACGCCGAGGGAAACAGATAACAGAAGCAGATGCCGACTTAAGTGAAGCACGCACTCGCATTGCCTTTTTCAAAGAGAAATGCAAGGGCTGGTTATCAGACAAATCTTGCCTACAAATCGAGAAAATGCTTGAGTATGCCGGTTGGCATGCGGCAGACACCAAGAAAAGCGACACTTGCTGGCGACGTGGAAGTCGAAAAGGTTACGAGAACGACGCTAGTATCAACAAAAGGTTACTAGAACAGCATTACCAAAATGTCGTCAAGGAAAAAGAGATATCGGAAACTTTGGCGGCAAACGTAAGAGATATGGGCTGGGCTGCTGCTTGGTTTGCTGTCAATACAATCTTTGGTCACCAGGAAGAAGCAAAACGCCAGAAAGAAAAGTTGGATTTACATTTCGACAAGATACACGGAGAAATCCATGTGGCTGAAATTCTCTCGCAGAGACCACAAATAGATAATGATGATAATGCTACATTTGGCGATATCGAGCCACTCGAAATACTTCCTCAGGATGTCGCGGAGGAATTAAAACAGTACGCTGAAAAGGCAGCCTGGAGCTGTTCTAAAAGATGCTTCGGCGGTCGTGGAGAGGCAGATGCCCACAAAATTGAAGCGACGGACCACTTCCACTCCTTTAGAAAGAAATGCAACGGGTTGTTATCAGACAGGTCATGCGAAGATATCAGGTCAATGATTAAGAATGTCGCTTCGTACGTAACAAACAAAACCATTAGTAAAAAGCGTTGGTGGATTACTAAGCGCAACCAGTACAAAGCGTATGCTGTCAGTTGCGAGGGAAAATTTCATGCGAAGAACCAAGACATCGTCAACAGAGGAGAAATATCTCAAACGTTAGCTACATACTTGTTAGAACTTGGCCGGAACGCAGCACTGCTCGCTACACACACCATCGTTGGACGCCATGACGATGCAAAGCGCGATCAAGCAAATTTGGCCTGGTATTTCAACAAAATACATGGAGAAATTAACCTAGTCGCTATGAATTTCATCCTGGACGAGGCCAAAATCTTGTCGCAGACGCCAAAAGTAGTATCTAAAAGAAACCTGGTGAACAACAGTGATGTAGATCAAGCCATGACGTTTAGCTTCTCCATGACTGAAGGAAAAACCCATTCTACTTCACATACTATCGGCTTCAGATATGGCATCAACTCGAGTTTTAAGGCGGGCTTCTCCGGATTTGGCGAGGTGAACTTCGAGCTTTCTTTTAGTTTCTCGCACAGCCATACTTTTGAACAGTCTACAAGGACTGGTACCACCAAGTCGGTTGAATTCCCGCTGTCAGTTCCCGCACATTCCACTTACGTTGCTACCGGGATGGTGTCTGAAGCCGAAATGGAAATCCCTTACGAGCTGGTGTTCGACTTTGGTGGTGCACACAGAAAACTAAGAGGACACTGGAAAGGAATTGCATGCAGCAAGGCAGAGTATCAAGTCGATCGTTTACCAGGACCACGGCCAGCTGAGGAAAATGATGTAGAATGGTATTGTAATATTTTATAACTTTTAAAATATTTAGGTTTAAGCCTTTTTAATCTTACTCAGTCATAGCAAGGTTTTTTTTCTTAGTTTAGTGTCCCTTATAACATGAAAATCGTAGTTACGCAGATGATGAGCTGTAATTGATTAAAGACGGTTCTAAAGCTACTTGGCTGTATTTTATGGGAAGCATTTAGATGTAAAAAAATCTTCATCAACGTTTGACTGAGGAGGCAGCATGGCCGAGTGGTTAGGGTGCCGGTCTTGAAGACCCTTGAAATCCGGAGGTTTAGGGTTCAAGTCCTGCTCTGACCACTAACCTGGTGATGTTTCTCTGTACACCCTAGTTCAACTCCTTGGTCATGCTTGTAAAAAGCCAACTGGTCTGCCTCCCACAAGTTGGGATTTTTATTAAGCGTATTATGTTTATTTGAAATATTTCTTTCTTTCAGTTTAAGTGGCATGCCTCCGATTTAGCTACATGCAGGTGTTGCTACGTAAGCGCATTTTCCACCATAACACTTTTAGCTTCGTCGATTATATCAATATGTATCAACATGTCACATTTTTGCAGCGTTTTAGTAAGTTAGTTGTACTGAATTTGCTGTGAAGTAGAACAAGCTCGAGTAAATTTTTTTCTGATCAAATTTAAACTAATAAAATAACCCATAAACCTGAAACAGAATTTCGTTCCTGTGTACAGAACTTAAGCCATTTGTTTGATTTGTTCTGATCTAGAAGTCCGCAGTCCAGTCCAATTCCAGTCCAATTCCAGTCCAATTCCAGTCCAATTCCAGTCCAATTCCAGTCCAATTCCAGTCCAATTCCAGTCCAATTCCAGTCCTTTTCTTATCTTATGTCAGCTTTGAAACGCATTTGTGCACATCGAAATTAAGAGAAGGTTTGTCTTGAATAACTTTCTTGTTTGTAAGTCTTATTTGGTTCTTTTTCTGTCCTGAGTCAGCTATATATGATCATATTGCCTTCAACCCACCGATTTCTGAGACGCCGGGGTACACAAGCGGAAATCCTAGGGAGGGCGATCATTTCGCGTGAGAGCAGCAAGACTTTGCAACTCCGTTCCATATTTTTTAAAGAAAAGGGAAAGTGTACATAGTTTTTAAAAGGGCTTGATTGATTTTTATACGTCTAGTATTAAAGACATTCATCATTTTACAGTTTTTTTAATTTGTACGGTTTTAATTTTTAATATTATAATGTAATATGAATTTACCTTTTAGCTAATCTTGCATACATTCTCGACTTTTATTTACCAATAGGTCCTTAATAGATTTTTAATTATTGTATATTTTAGAGGGCCACAAGTTTATTAGTAGTATAACTATTAGGTGTTTTACCCTCTATAAATAAATATTGATTGATTGATTGATTGTTTAACTGATTGATTGATTGATTGATTGTATGATTGATTGATTGATTGATTGATTAATTGATTGATTGATTGATTGATTGATTGATTGAGTGAGTGAGTGAGTGAGTGATTGATTGATTGATTGAAACAATTTGGCGTCAGAAACCGTGAAAAGTTTTGTTTATCTGGGTCTTTCATACGAGATTTCCAGTTCCTAACGGGCGAGAGTATGGGCACCACCTCACAAAACCCCTTTCAGCCGAGAGGACTGGGATTAAGATAGGCCTAGTCATTTGTCTAGCAATAGGGGCGGGGCAGAAGACCCCATACAAACTCTTATATTACGCTTGGATGATCTGTGGTTCGAAGCTGCACATTCAATATCAACGTTTTCTGTGATGATCAGTCGAAAACCACAAGGCTGAATGAGAACTGATCCCTGAGCCATCGAGGCACAGACACAACTTACATTGCAGTTGCCCTTTTGGTCACTTTTCATAAATTGTTGTTTTAACCACAAGCATTTTCATTGAACCTGTATGAAAAGAACGGTTATTTTGTTTTCATTCATTGACGAATTTTGTCCAAATGTGGGCTTTGAACAGTTATTTTTGTTCCGTTTGACCAATGACACAGGAAAGCCAGCTAAATGCTTGACCCCGGGCAAGGAAACAAATAAAATTATTTTTTTTTGTTCCTTTGATTTCTTGTTTGGCCATATAATAAACATCCTGTTAACCGAGCTCAGTTAATAAAAACTAAATAGAGACAAGGTTTATAAGAAGAAAGAAACAAGAAACGAATGAATCCAATATTCAGCCATCTTGACTGAACAAGCTCGGTCACTTAAGGTTTAGTATGTTGGTTTCAAGAAAATTTTTTCTTGTGCGTAATCCCAAGTTGGCACTGGAAAATTTGAACCATTTACAGACTTCAAGAAAGTTCGTTAAATCTCCGTAAAATGTCCACATTTCCTTTGTAAATTACAATCTCTGAAAATTTGCTTTGTAATCTCTATAAAAAAGTCTGTAAATATCAGTACGTGTTTCGCTTTCAGATCGCTTAAAATGTCCGCGAAATGTTGCTATTTTTCTTGTAAATTTTGTGTAAAATTTAGATGTTTTATAGCATATAAAGAAATCTCTGTAAAATCTCCACATTTTCTCTGTAAAAAGGGCAGAAGAAAAAATCTCTGTAAAATGGAAAGCATAAAGTCTCATATTATGTCTGCAGGATCTAAGCTAAAATAAAGTGTCAGTAAAATCTACACAAATAAACCACACATAATGTCACACAAAAGTACACGTCTGTAAAATGTAAGCATTTTATTGGTATAAATCTCTGCAAAATGTCCACATTTTCTCTGTAAAATCAGCCTGTACAAAAGGAAATGGTGCAAAAGCCATGACATAATCTCAATAAACTCCACGTAACAAGTGAACTGGACATTGCATAAAATCTTAGTATAATGTACACAAATAAACTGCACAGCAGGTCAAACAAAAGTACACATAATGTCTGTAAAATCAACAGGAAGGTATTGAGAACATTATCTTATTAAACTTATTACGAGGAGAGTTTTGTAAAAAGCAAACTAAGGATTGCGACAGGTACACACAAAATATAACAACCTCTGTGCCTTTCAATAACGAATAAATTCTGAAGTTCAAAGTTATGTAACTAACAATTGAGATTTACGCTGCGCATATCAAAATTATGACAAAAAAGAAAGGACCTTGAGAAAGATACATACTCAAACAAACTGGATCAAACTGGTGGCAAGACCTTTTGAACCAACAGAAAATTTTTGTTTGCTGAGATATTCCTAAGACAATTAACAGCAGTGTAATTTAGTAATATCTTCCCATCAATGAAATATATGAAACTAATACGTCCACCTTGATGTTCATTTTTTTTACACTACTGTACAAAACCATTACTAATACTACTATTGTTAATACTACATTATTAATAATAGCTGATTTAAAACACTTGTCTAAAGATACATGTATCATAGCAATAAGAAAAATTCAATCTGCAATATCAGCAATCAATAATACAGTCAAAGCTCTCCCGGCAGCCGTCTCAAGAATTCAAAACAGAGCTCTTATAAACAACCAGGTATTGACACAATGTAACCTGGTCTTTTATGTGAACTTTTATGTACATGTAAATGGTCACTCTCTCATGTGAGCTTTTAGCATTCAGTTAGTCTGAGGCATGTAAGTGTTCATATGAAGTATTCTCAGCAGTTGTATATATTCTAAAAATAATTGCCTTTGATACATGGCAGAGATTTTTGGATTAACAGGTAAGGTAGCTACATGTACAAGTTTCAGATTGGAAACTGCAAATCTCTTGTTTGGATGATGAAAATTAAATACTGCACACTCCTTTAATGGCTGCTTGAAAGAGCTTTAAAAAAATTTATAAACAATTAGATCAGCCAGTACTTCCCAGAGGTGGTCATGGTTGCTAGGGGAGAAGATGCATATCAGAGCTTTTAACTGCAGTGAGGGTGAGGATCCAATTTAAAAGGGGGTCAAAGTAGTGGTTGTAACTAGATCAGATGTACCCGTAGGTCAGAAACAGTTACAGTTATGCAAAAAATGTTTGCATAACTGTAAAGTACACTTTAACCTCTCACTAAGGACACCTAACAATAAGGACAGCTTATTTGGTCCCAGAAAAACCAGAATTATCATAATTTGTACCTCTATAATAATTATGGCCACCTCCATAATATAGACACTCAGCTCTGGCCCTATGCTCTCCATATTTAGGAGGGTCTAATATAAATTGAAAATGTTTCCAGATTGTACATATGTACAGAGCACACAATCAGTTAACATGTAAAAAATTAATTTGGCTGAATATTTGTGTCATCTGAGTGACTCAAAAAGAGCTTTCTTAATGCTTAACCAACAAACATTCATTAAATGATTTCTACCTAATTATTCACATTTAGTAGAATTCTACTAGTATACTAATGTAAATGCTGTAATCTGATTGGCTGAGCCATTGCACCCTATCAGCCATAAGTGTTCAGTGGCTTAGTGTGGTTGATAAAATTTCAACGTTTTCTTGTTTCTCCAAAGTTTTGAAAGAGCATTTGGGAACAAATGGATAATTAAATTCCTGAGAAGGCTGAAGAAGGACATTCACAGTTTCTTGAATTAAAAAGAACTCAAATTTTTTGAAAGAAACTGATAAGCATGTGCCCACAATTGAAAATGTCAAATTGACAATTCAGTCCACACAAATTCTCTAAAGCATGAAGTTTAATATAAGACCAGACAGTTTCGGAATTGTTATTTGAAGCAAATTTCAGTTAGAATCCTACTAAAACAATTGGATTATTCGCTCTCGATTTCTATGAGGTGATAGGTGATGAGGCCGAAGGCCGAATCAACCCTCACCTCATAGAAACCTCCAGCTCTTAATGTAATAGTTATGTAGTGCTATCAAATAAAATTGGTTAATCTTGGCAGTACTATACACACATACATTTAAATATAATATACATTTATAACAATGGAATAGTCTACTGAAGCTTGATAGTATTTCCACATTTCTTGTAACGTTATTCTTTCTATTCTACATGTGAAAGAAAGAAAGAAAGAGAGAAAGCAATGTTACTACTACTACATAAATGCCCAACATTCCTAACAAAACAAGATGCATGTAAATCACAACAACAAGTGCATGTACTGTCAAACTGCTTAACAGTGCAGATGGCCAATCTAACAATCCATTATTTTCTAAATAATAATAATAATAATAATAATAATGATAAATCAGTTTGGAAGACCAAATGTATATTTATAGTGCTATATTTACAATAGTTGTCTACTAGGTAATTGCTGAATATCTTGCATATGAATATCAAGGAGCAATGTACATTTTAATTGACAGCTGCAATACCATTATATTGGTTTGGCTGAGGGATACAAAAAATAAGTGACCTCACAGATCATCTTTCCAATTATTCTCAAATTCCAGTTGATTCTTATTTATGATCAATTAGTAAGGATAGACCTAGATAGATGACACCATTACCCTTTTTTTTTTGGTTTCTTTGTTATATAAAACAGATACTTTCCACGTTGCTGTGCATCTGTTCAGTAACTGATCACACAAGACATGACAAAATGTGGTAAGAACATCAGTGACACATGCGGCTATCACATTGTGTGTCACTTTTTTGTTCTCACCACATTTTGGTGTGATCGATTACTGAACAGACGCACAGCAACTACATTTCGACCCCTATTAAACAGTCAACCTCTGGGAAATAGATAGTTTCTGCTTAAAGGGGGTTGACCGCTTAATAGAGGAAAAAAAAATTAAAATCCCTACTCAATCTTGCTTTAATTACTGCACACAATGCAAATGAGAAACAGCATCGTCAAAATATCAGGGATAAACAGACATGTAGACTATGAGTAGTCCCTCTTTCGCTTAGTCCGTCGTGTGTGACGCGAAAGAAATTCGCGAGAAAAAAATGGCCGCGCGAAATCCTGGAGGCTAGGAGCACGCGAAAGGAGGGACTACCGCCTAAGCCCAAGAGTTTGCCCTTTCACGGCCGAGTGATTTTTTCGGTGTAGGATTCCTCATCTTGACGTCCTCTTATTATCGCCTGTTATCAGTAGCCCCAGGAGATCTGAATAAAATTGCTCTACTCTACTCTTCAAGTAGCCAGGCAAAAACATATGCCGTGAGAAGTATATCTTCGTTCAGTGTTCGTTCAGCGAAACTGTCAAAGAAGTTTTAAAAAGAAGATGGTGAATGAGGCCTCTTGTAACGATTTTCGCTGCGTCTAAAAGTTATTGCGAAAATTTCAACAGAGTTTCAACCGAAAATTTACATTATACATTATACATAGGAGATCATCCAACTGCGGTGAAATGTTTGCCAATAGCAGCGGAAAATTTCAGGTGAATGTCCGGTGTCAAGTGAGAGTCCGGTTCAATCTTTCAAATGGACGGCAGAAAAAGCCAAGCTCAGTGAATTAATATTCGCTGAATTAGACAATGCTGTTGAGCGGCGAAATCACTAACAAACGCTTGCAGTCGGGGTGGAGGCAGAAAGCTTTGCCAAACAAAACACTGGATAAATTTAAATCTTTCCAAAGCGCCTGTTGGCAGATTCACAAGAACATCACGGCTTGTGAAGCGCGATTCCAACGCTTCGATTTGCTCCGGTTCCAAAACATTCCTGCAAGACGTCACAGGTATCTCGAATGTTGACAACACGTTGTCAACGCTCCTAACATAAGCCAATCATATTTTTGCGTTGTGAGAGCAACACATAATTCAAACTCTTGGGCTTAGGCGGTAGTCCCTCCTTTCGCGTGCTCCTCGCCTCCAGGATTTTGCGCGGCCATTTTTTTCTCGCGGTTTTCTTTCGCGTCACGCACGACGGACTAAGCGAAAGAGGGACTACTCGTAGTCTTACAGACATGTTGATATGGGTCCTGCCTATGAATAATTTGTTACTATCTGACAGGCAGAAAGTGTAGTACAGAAGTTGAGGTGGCATATTTCAAGAAAACATACAGTATTCACTGTATTCATTTAGGAGTACACCACTTATTCCTCACTAGCAATAATCAATATATTTTTTGCTGTTATTTTCGGGGCGGTGCATAACAAGGGTAGATAGTCAATTTTTAAACAATTTTTATTTAATATTACTATTATTTGACTGGAAATGAGGTCATTTCAAACAAGTCTGGCCAATATTGATTTCTATTAATGGGCCACAGCAATTGGCAAATGTTAACAATACATGTAATTACCGAGGCCATTGACTGAATTTTAATGTCCACGTCTATGAAGTGACTGTGATTGTTTTATTAAAAATTTAAGATGTCTTAAAGCCATATCCATGATCGGCCACATTTGAGCAGAGGTCAACTATGTACAACAGGTGAAATGGTATAATCTTCATTATTAAATGTACGTGAGTACTTAGCCGTTGATAGTGCCTCTCACATTTTCAAACATCTTCAGAATTCTGAACGCTGTCGCTCATTGTGTTCAATAGACTGCTTTCATATTTTAGATCACGCCACTACCAGCTTTCAACTCAAGATAAAGGAGGCTATCCATATTCAAAAAGAACTACCTTGCCTCAATCAGCAATTACACCATGTAAATCTAAAATTATCTTTTTAATTTACACCTTTTCACGTTCTGTTGTTACTATTTGTCTTAATTAGCATTTTTGTCTACTTATTATTCAACTTGCTTTGTAATCATTCATTCAACTGAAGATGACAGAAGTTCTGTCGAAACATGTCTTTTAAACTTAAAAAATTGGTCGTCTTCCTTATCCATCTTTAGAGGGAATATATAACTTTCACAGTAAGAATAGTTGGGGGCGGTTGAGCAAATAACTCTGCACTGCTACAGGTAAGCTTACATAATATAACGTAAACCATCGTAAAACCCCCATATAAATGTACACCTAATGAGCTTCTACTTCAGACTTACCAACAAAGATATTCTACATTATAAACGTACCTCAGTAGTCCAGAAGCAGCAAGGATACTATATACGCCGTTGCGAAATGGCAAGGCAAGATTCAAAAATGGTGGATGATTTCACTCTGTTCACTCTACGAAACTCGAGATCTGGGCAGAAAAAGCCGTACAGATTTGAGATCGTAGTAAGAAGATTCCTTTTAAGGCTACTCCTACCCATAAAAGAAGCGAGCTTTGACTTGGTTCAATAGAAGTGTAACTTCTGTGCGTGAAACTTGTACTAGTAATCTCAGATCGTTAAAACGAGCACCACAAAACGAACTTGAGTATCCAAACCCCCTCGGCCAAAGCTGCTACATTAGCCGCTGTTCCGAAAATGAGCCCGCACTTCCTTCCACCTCTCAGTGTAATCGCTACGTACTAGCCGGATGCTCGCAAATTTTAGGAAATTGCTGAACAAATTGAGATAGGCTTTCAATTCGTGCGAATCATACTAACCAGAGAAAATACATTTGTTTCACTACGGTGTAGAAACAAAGTCCGTTGATCGATCGATGGCCGATTGTATTTGAAAACTTCATAAACCTTCCACGACTTTTACCTGTAGGGTATAAGAAACGCCTTTTAAACCATTTTATTGAAGATTTGCGTGGTTAAAGAGCCATTGAGTCTAAATATATTTGTTGGATTACGCACGTTGAAGTGTTGTTGTACTCCCATAGCAACAGAATAATTGATTCTTTATGACTGCGACCATTTATTGCTTTCTAAATTGTACGAAAAAAACTTCCGGCGAACTAACGTTTGGTCGGGGCCAATCGACTTTTTGGGGGGCGACACGAATTTGAGTTGGGGTGAAACGATTCGGTTCGGTTCGGTTCGGTTCCGATATGGCGGCCAGTGTAAAATGGGGTTGACGGGCCTACACGACTAATACGGTTCGTGACATTTGTACATTTACCGTTCTCTTCTCGGTCTCTCGACTTTCTTTGTTTCAAACGCGTTCATGAAGGGCACTTTATGTTGTGTTATTAGGGCCCGGCTGTTTGATTAGAACTGTTCGCAAGTACAATATGTTGCTTCTATTCACGGATATCATATTTATCATTTATCTTCGCCCGATTTTTCTTCGGAGACTGCCGTAGCTTCACTTCGAGAAAGAACACCTTGATTTGCAGATCGATACCTGTCGACCTCCTGAGGAGATTTCAGCTCGCTTCGCGGAAGGAGTATCTCCAGTCGGCGATCTAGCGTTCGTTTGTCGTTTTGGCGAGAATTATTTCTCAACACATCTGCTGACAACTGAAAACCACAAGCCGCCATCGGTCATGTTACGGGCCCCTGTAGGCGGTCTATAAGTGGGCGGAAGGACCTTTGGTTAAGTTTGCCCACAGGCGTTCTTCCGCTTTCTCTCGCCACGCTTCTCCCCTATTTCTTCACTCACCGTTCTTTGCGATGCGCCCGAGCTAACTGAACATCTGACCAGAGTTTGGTTCGCCCAGTTTTGTGCTTAATTGATGATACCTGGCTTCGGAATTTTAACTGACGAGGGGAATTCACATAGTCCCTGAGCCAATTTATGCTTTCTTTTTGACGCCCCGAGTACATGCCAATTTACAGAGATTTTATGGTGCCTCGATTATGTCAATCTACAGAGATTTAATGGTGCCCCGAGTATGTCAATCTACAGAGATTTTATGGTGCCCTGAGTATGTCAATTTACAGAGATTTTATGGTGCCCTGAGTATGTCAATTTACAGAGATTTTGTGGTACCCCGAGTATGTCTATTTACAGAGATTTTGCAGAGATTTTATGTTGCCCCGATTATGTCAATTTACAGAGATTTTACATGATAAGGTTACATGCGTAAAATCTTTGTAAGTGGTAAATTTACAAACATTCTTAGAAGATTTTATTACTTCTGTAAATTATGAGTTCTTTCCTCTTATTCCAGCTGGTACAATTTACAAAAGTTTTACAAACATTTTGAAATGAACAGAACTAAAACCTAAACAAAATCTTTGTAAAATAAATTTACAGACATTTTCTTTTTACGCAGGATAAGTGACAAAGTCTGTAAATTCAGGATCTACCGGCATTTCATAAAGTCTGTAAATGGGTCAAATTTTCCAGTGAGGAAAGATGGTGCCATATTGCCCACGTATGTAGCTAATCACAGAAAAGGATTTGGTTCATCTTGCCAGTCACATAACTCAGAGCCATTTACAGTCTCACCCGTCCAGAGAGACGCTGCAGAGAAATCTTCAAGAGAGAATTAACTGGGATGCATACAAACAAGATGTTATACAAACTGTAATTGCTAGATAATATTAACGTTTATCGATTTTGGAATTACGCAAAGGGTTAGAAAACTTGTAAAATTTTTAAATCTCGGCTAAGGAATACGAAAAAGACAATAATATAACTTTCTGGGAAAGGAAGTCTCTCAAATCGTAGAATTTGGAAGGTAAAGGACGTGTGAACATAATGTTATCTCCGTATTTTTGTGAATACCTGAGCGGATAACCAGCGTACGTAATTTTAAGACTTCTTGACTTCTTGACAGAAGCCGCTCTTTGTGCTGTGGCGCAAAGAACTTAGTTATTGTTTGAAAATACAGGAAACTGAGTGTACGTTTGGCACGGCGAGCTGTGGCTGTACATTCTACCACAATACCATGCGCATGATGCGAACCTAACACATCCCATTACGCACAAGGAAAGCTATATTTTTCCAATATTTGTCCCTGTATGCGTACCAACAACATCGTGTATACCAGATTGAAAGATTTTCTAACGTTTCTGTTCGTTTTTATGAGGATTGTTAGCTTTTTCCTGCTCTAAGAATTATGGGTAAATGTACCAGTCGCCATCTTTTTTCCTACGGAGGATTGAACCGAAAATAACAGAATGCTCGAAACAAGCGGCGCATGCGTGTCGTGTGCAATAAACGGTTTGCTTCGAATTCAAACGTAACGGGGATCATTCCTTAGGAATTCTTAACACTATACTGCATTAGTAGACTTGGTATATTCTTTAAAACTGCCTGGGTTCTTTCACAATTGTGCGAGTTGATATGTTGCTTCTGAGACTTTTAAAGCCTGACCTATTTATAAGAATGGTCTGAATTTACAAATTTTCTTTATTTAAGTCCACTATCTTCTGTTTGGCAAGAGAAACCTTCTTGCCGTCTTGAAGATGTGAAAAATCGTCGGTAGGTAGTTGTTCATTTCCAAAATTGCTTGAGATGAGTTGTAATTACATTTTTGCTAGTGAAAAAGGCATTCATTGTAAGTAAGAGAAACAACCATAGAAAACGTTTTTGACTCATTGACTAGGGATATATTGTCCAAAATAATGTACATAATTGTCGTTTTCTCTTCCCGGTTCGATTTATTGGCATGGCGAATTCAGACTCTCCTCGCCTTTGTTTAGTATCTTAAGGTAAAAGGTAAGGTAAAGTCTGTAAACCAACCAAGCGGCTCATCAGGCCGGAGCTTATTCCGGTTTCAGTAGCATGAAGCGACTAGGAGTATTTCTAGACCCCCACCCCCCCCCCTCACCCCCCACCTGGATGGTATGCTGGTCCATCGCAGGGTTACCCCCCGGCATTACATACACCGGTATCCATTTATATACCTGGGTGGAGAGAGGCACTGTGAGATGCACTAACCATGAGGCCACCGCCGCGCCTCCTAGCGTCTTAGCATCTTACGTAATGTATTAGTTCTCGTTACGGAAATAAATGAACCCAGTGTAAATGCCCCTGACTGTAAAGCCCGCCTTTTCGTTTTTAGGTGCTTTTTCCGCGTTTATCTTCGCATAAAATAAATTATGAAACAAAATCCGTACATAGCAGTACACGCTCATTTCATCATAAGTGAAACGGGTAAGTAAATGACACGGAACGATTCTCAATAATGATTCTCAGTGTTCTTTATAATAAACTCTTCTATGAAATGTATCATTGATCAATAGCTCCTCCTGCCAAACCCAAAACGTTGCACAGCCTGAAATTCAGGAGTCCAGTCCAATTATCAGTTCCCTTCATTTCAGTTTCCTTGTTGAAAAGTTGTGCATGATTAATCAAACAATGGTTTGTTTTCAAGTTACAAAATCCATACCCAATTTTTTGATAACCTCTACCATTTTCAGTGAATTTGACTATATCAGTCCATTCATAATGTACACCACACCAAGCCGCAGCATGGATATAGCTCGCTCTCAAGAAAAATCGTACAGGGGCGTCTGTGTATTAGGGTTTAATACTCGTGTACTGCATAAATTATGCTGATTACTTCTGGCCTTTAAACTTCAAAATTCTAAATCACGAAGTGAAACAAATTTCCGTTGTGGTATCTATAGCCAACTTTAGAGACATTTGTGAGCGCGACCTATAAAACACGAAGCACCTTGTTTTCGATTTACAACCGTTACTACTTCATTGAACCACACACAATCGATGAACCAATCACGTCGATTTCCCCAATTCCTGGGAAAATCACTCGGCCTTGAAAACGATTATCAGCAGGAGCCCTTTTATCAATCATGACTCTTGGTAACCCTCACACGCCGAGTCCATCCATTTTTTCTTGAATGCGACCCGCTGGCATTAAACAGGCTACATAGTGCAAATTAGAACTTAATATACGATGCAATGAAGAAGAGAAGACTAAGACAGAACTTGAATTTGTCAGGTTTTTCCGCCTTTACAAAAGTTAATACAGACAAGCACTAACAACTTTATGCTAGAGGTGTTCGGTAATGCCAATGGCTTCAGGCTATGTTTATAACAAAAGCGGTTAGCTGAAAAGGAAGTTAAAAATGAATAAAATGGAACATTTAACTGAAGAGTTCATTGTCATTACAAGCGTCGAACTAGGCGCAGAGTGGCAAATATATTTGCATACGTAATATCTCTTACTTCCGTCCAAGTAAGCGTCAACACTAAGTCCCCTTGAGGTATTCCCAATCCTGACGATGTCTACCCGAGGGGTTCATGTGGCACTGGAAATATTCCCAACCGACGTAACAATCGAACTGAAAATGTACGCTGAAAAGCACAGCTTACACTGCGCCAAAATACGCCAGGGGAAACAGATTACAGAAGCAGATGCCGACATGAGTGAAGCACGCACTCGCATTGCCTCTTTCAAAGAGAAATGCAAGGGCTGGTTATCAGACAAATCTTGCCTAGAAATCGAGAAGATGCTTGAAAATACCGGTTGGCATGCGGCAAACACCAAGAAAAGCGAGACTTGCTGGCGGCGTGGAAGTCGAAAAGGTTACGAGAACGACGCTAGTATCAACAAAAGGATACTGGAACAGCATTACCAAAATGTTGTCAAGGAAAAAGAGATATCGGAAACTTTGGCGGCTAACGTAAGAGATATAGGCTGGGCTGCTGCTTGGTTTGCTGTCAATACAATCTTTGGTCACCAGGAAGAAGCAAAGCGCCAGAAAGAAAACTTGGATTTACATTTCGACAAGATACATGGAGAAATCACTGTGGCTGAAATTCTGTCGCAGAGACCACAAATAGATAATGATGATAATGCGACATTTGGCGATGTCGAGCCACTCGAAATACTTCCTCTCGATGTCGCAGAGAAATTAAAAGAGTACGCTGAAAAGGCAGCCTGGCACTGTTCTAAAAAACGTCTCTCCGATCGCGGAGAGGCAGATGCCCACAAGATTGAAGCGAAGGACCGCTTCCACTCCTTTAGAGACAAATGCAAGGGATTGTTGTCAGACAGGTCATGCGAAGATATCAGGACGATGATTAAGAATGTCGCTTTGTACGCAGCAAACAAAACCAAGAGTAAAAACTCTTGGTGGTTTACTAAGCGCAACCAGTACAAAGCGTATGCTGTCAGTTGCAAAAAAAAATTTCAGGCGAAGTACCAAGACGTCGTCAACAGAGGAGAAATATCCCAAACGTTAGCGACAAACTTGTTAGAACTTGGCCGGAATGCGACACGTCTCGCTATACACACCATCGTTGGACGTCATGACGATGCAAAGCGCGATCAGGCAAATTTGGACTCGTATTTTAGCAAAATACGTGGAGAAATCAATCTGATCGCTACGAATTTCTTCATGGACGAGGCCAAAATCCTGTCGCAGACGCCAAAAGTAGTATCTGAAAAAAGCCTGGTGAACAACAGTGACGTAGAGCAAGCCATGACGTTTAGCTTCTCCATGACTGAAGGAAAAACTCATTCTACCTCACATACTATCGGCTTCAGCTATGGCATCAACTCGAGTTTCAAGGCGGGCTTCTCCGGATTTGGCGAGGTCAACTTCGGGCTTTCTTTTAGTTTCTCTCACAGCCATACTTTTAAACAGTCTACAAGTACTGGTACCACCAAGTCGGTTGAATTCCCGCTGTCAGTTCCCGCACATTCCACTTACGTTGCCACAGGGATGGTGTATGAAGCCGAAATGGAGATCCCTTACGAGCTGGTGTTCGACTTTGGTGGTGCTCACAGAAAAGTAAGAGGACACTGGAAAGGAATTGCATGCAGCAAGGCTACGTATCAAGTCGATAAGAAAGCGGATCCTTCATCCACTCCCTCGCCTATTGAGGAAAATGGTTCAACATCTTATTGTAATATAATGTGACGATCACGTAATTTGGTTATCTTTAAAAATATTTAGGTTTAAGCCTTTTGAATCTTACCCTAAGGATGGAGACTACGTAGAAGAAAGCCAAAAGTAATGATGATCAATGTACCATATCGTAAACGTTTTGCAATTGTCACGTAGTCAATGAATCTTACGGAAAAATTTTGTCTTAGCTTTAGCCGCCTCGATCTTACCAAGTCATGGCCCAGTTTTGACAGTTTTTTATTTGTCTCTTCTTGCTATGGAAACCGTAGTTAAGGGTTGGCGGAGTGAAGACGACTTCAGCTGGGAGTTCGTTCGTGTTTATGCCTGTGTCAACTATAAAGATTACATTAAGAAGGAAAAACTCATTACATTACGTTTTAATTGCCATTATATTTTTTGACGCTGAGTTCCTTCGCGATTATAGCATAACATGATCTAAACGTATCAATTTTTTACCGAGAACAAACTAGTGTGTATCATTCTTTTCTGTTCATACATAAATTAATAAGCTTAAAACAAAATTCCGCTCCTGTCTATAGAAGTTTGGCAGCTGATTTGTTTTGGCTCTGGTAAGTAGTCCAGCAATCAGGAGTTCAGTCCAATTCCAGTTTTTTTTATATCCCGTGTAATTTTGAAACGCTTCCGTGAACATCGAAACAAAGGGGTGGTTTGTTTTCAATAACTTCCTTTCTTGTCATTGGTTTTGACCTTGCAAAACAACTTTGATTGAATTGCCTTCCACCCATCGGTTACATAATTTGCGCACGTAAAAAAATGGCCGATTTCTGAGAAAAGCAAACTGAGCGTATTTTGTTGAATAGTCTTGAAACCGCAGCGCGCTTACCTTCGAATTGAGTAGTTGAGTAGTTGTCCTGGTTCGTGTCTCATATACAAGCAGGCTCTTTGTGTTATGGGAAAAGTTTTTTTGTTTCTCTATTTTATTTCTAAGTGTTTTTGACGGGATCGGGGACTGCTTCAAATTTTAGCGAGCTGCACATTAGACTAAGGCCCGTAAATTAACCATTCATAGTGTTCGTAGTTATTAATTAAGGAACATACTAAACAATATTGTCATAAAACAAGATTACGGAACAGCGAACGTTCATTTCACCATAGGTGGAACAGGTAAGTAAGTGATTCGTGATGATTCTCTGTCCTCGCTAATGTGTGGCTCGCTAAAATGTTTACTTTTAAATAATACTTTTATTGTTGTAACTTTTTATTTTGAGCAAGAGTGAGTAGAAATAAAGATTGATTGATTGATCCTGTAGCGGTTACATTTTTGTTATAAAAAGAGTCTTCTATGGAAAAAATATTATTGATCATTCAGCGTATATCAGTCCATTCACAATGTACATACACTACACCAAGTCACAGCATGGATATAGCCCGCTCTCCATAAGAAAACTCGGAGAGGGGCGTCTGCGTTTGGGGCTAGAGGGTCGTGCTTCTTGCATAAATTATTCACGCATTCAAACCAGTTCAGTGTCATTAACATGCATGGCGCGCGGAGACAACATAGAAAATTACTTTCTGCACGTGATCGTTGCATGCAGCCAAACATCCCTCGGCTTTGAAAACGATTATCAATCACGGCTCTCGGGTAACACTCGGACGCCTTCTCTCCGATTTTTGTCGAGGAGACCGGGTGGCTGTAGACAGCTGCATAATACAAATTAGAGCATAACATACCATACAATGAAGAAGAAAGAGCTTGCCTTTTGTAGGTTTTTCCGCCTTTACAAAGGTTCACATAAACAGGAACTAACAACTTTATACTAAAGTGGCTTCAGGCTATGTTTGAAGTGTTTCCATGTAACAAAAGCGGTTAGCTGGATTGGATGTTAGGCGCAGAGTGGCAAATATATTTGTATTTCACTTACTTCAGTCCAAGCAAGCGTCACACTAAGTCAACTTTAGGTATTCCCAATCCTGACGATGTCTACCCGAGGCGTTCATGTGGCACTGGAAATATTCCCAACTAATGTAGCAATCGAACTGAAAATGTACGCTGAAAAGCACAGCTTACACTGCGCGAAAATACGCCGTGGTAAAAGAATAGAAGCAGATGCCGACGGGAGTGAAGCAGGAAAGCACCTTACCTCTTTCAAAGAGAAATGTAAGTGCTGGTTATCAGACAAATCTTGCCTAGAAATCGAGACGATGCTTGGGTATGCCGGTTGGCATGCGGCAAACACCAAGAAAAGCGAGACTTGCTGGCGGCGTGGAAGTCGAAAAGGTTACGAGTCCGACGCTAGAAACGACAAAAGAGAAGTGGACGAGCATCACCAAAATGTTGTCAAGGAAAAAGAGATATCGGAAACTTTGGCGGCAAACGTAAGAGATATGGGCTGGGGCGCTGCTTGGTATGCTGCCAATACAATATTTGGTCACCAGGAAGAAGCAAAGCGCCAGAGAGAAAACTTGGATTTAAATTTCGACAAAATACATGGAGAAATCACTGTGGCTGAAGTTCTGTCGCAGAGACCACAAATAGATAGTGAAGATAATGCGACATTTGGTGATGTCGAGCCACTGGAAATCCTTCCTCTCGATGTCGCAGAGGAACTAAAAGGGTACGCTGAAAAGGCAGCCTGGCACTGTTCTAAGATGCGGCTCGGCGATCGTGGAGAGGCAGATGCCGACAAGATTGAAGCGAAGAACCACTACGACTCTTTCAAAGAGAGATGCAAGGGGTTGTTGTCAGACAGATCATGCGAAGATATCAGGTCCATGCTTTGGAATGCCGGCTGGTACGCAGCAAACAAAGCAAAGAGCAAAAGGTGTTGGTGGTTTAATAAGCGCAACCAATACAAAGCGGATGCTGCCAGTGACAAAATAGCAGTTCAAGCGATGTACCAAGAAGTCGTTTACGGAGGAGAAATAACCGAAACTTTTGCGACAAATGTGAGAGAACTTGGCCGGAATGCGGCACGGCTCGCTGCGCACACCATTGTTGGACGCCATAACGATGCAAAGCGTGATCAAGCAAATTTGGACTCGTATTTCAACCAAATAAGAGGAGATGTCAATCTGGTTGCTATGAATTTCTTCATGGACGAAGCCAAAATCCTGTCGCAGACGCCAAAAGTAGTATCTGAAAAAAACCTGATAAACAACACTGGTGTAGATCAAGCCATGACGTTTGGCTTCTCCATGACTGAAGGAACAACCCATTCTACTTCACATACTATCGGCTTCAGCTATGGCATCAACTCGAGTTTTAAGGCGGGCTTCTCCGGATTTGGCGAGTTTAACTTCGAGCTTTCATTTAATTTTTCGCACAGCCACACTTTTGATCAGTCTACAAGTACTGGTACCACCAAGTCGGTTGAATTCCCGCTGAAAGTTCCCGCACATTCCACTTATGTTGCCAAAGGGATGGTGTATGAAGCTGAGATGGAAATCCCTTACGAGCTGGTGTTCAACTTTGGTGGTGCTCACAGAAAAGTAAGAGGACAGTGGAAAGGAGTTGCATGCAGCAGGGCTACGTATCAAGTCGATGAGAAAGAGGATCCTTCACCAGGACCACAGCCAGCTGAGGAAAATGATGCAAAATGGTATTGTAATATTTTGTAGCGGTCACTTGCTTTGTTAATCCTTCAAAAATATTTAGGTTTCAGCCTTTTCAATCTTACCTAGCCATGGACAAGTTTCGTTTTGCTGGTCTAGTGTCTTTAAGACATGTATATCGTAGTCCCTAAGCGTTGGTTCGCACGATCCTTAAAACTTGCGCAGACTTCCGCTGTCAATTCTTCGGTGCATGTTTACGCAGTTTGTGAACTGTAATTAACGACAGTCCAGGTTAAAAAGCTACTTGGTTGTCTATCATATGATGTATTTTACAGTGACATAGTAAAAACATAACATTACGTTTTAATTGCCATTATTTTCGACGTAGTTTCTTCGATTATATTAATACTGATGTATACAAAGTGAGTTTCACTAAGTTGTAAAATTCGCACCGAGAACAATGTCGTGTGCATCTTTTCAGTTCAAATATAAATCAATAAGCTTATAATGGGATTCAGTTTCTGTGTATAGAAGTTTGTCGATTGATTTGTTTTGGCTCTAGTAAGTAGTCCAGCAATCCAGAGTCCAGTCCAATTCCAGTTTTTTTCTTATATCTCATGTCGTTTTGAAAGGCTGACATGAACATCAAAACTAAGGGGTGGTTTGTTTTCAACAACTTCTTTTCTTGACAATGGTTTTTGCCTGGCAAATCAACTATTTTTTTTACATTGCCTTCAGCCCATCAGTTAATTAATTTGCTCACGCCGATTTATTTCTGAGAGAAGCAAACAAGCGTATTTTGTGGAATAATTCAGTGATTTTGTAGAGGTCTTAAAACTGCAGTGCGCTTAATTACCTTCGAATTGAGTTGTCCTGGTTCGCGTCTCATATACAAGCAGGCTCTTTGTGTTATGGGAAAAGTGTTTTTGTTTCTCTATTTTATCTCTACGTGTGTTTGACGGGATTGGGGACTGCTTCAAATTTTAGCGAGCCACACATTAGAATACGGCCCCTAAATAGACCAATCACAGTGCTCGTAGGTATTAATTAAGGAACATACTAAACAATATTGTCATAAAACAAGATTACGTAACAGCGAATGTTCATTTCACCATAGGTGGAACAGGTAAGTACGTGATTCGTGATGATTCTCTGTCCTCGCTAATGTGTGGCTCGCTAAAATTTTTACTTTTAAATAATATTTTTATTGTTGTAATTTTTTTTTTTTTTTTGAGCAAGAGTGAGTAGAAATAAAGATTGGTTGATTGATCCTGTTGCGGTTACATTTTTCTTATAAAAAAAAAACTCTTCTATGGAAAAATATTATTGATCATTAAGTCCTCCTGGCAAATCCGAAACGTTCCACAGCCTGAAAGTCAGTAGTCCAGTCCAATGGTTTCTTTATTTTCGTGCAAGTTCTGCATTGTTAAGCAAACAAGTGTTTTGTTTTTTTTCCGCGAAGTCACTATCCGTACTCAATTCTATCATCTTCAGTGAATTTGACTGTATCAGTCCATTTATAACGTTCACCACACCAAGCCAAAGCATGGATATAGCTCGCTCTCGTCAGGAACAGAGTGGCGTCTGTGTGTTAGGGCTAGACGAATGTGTTTCTTGCATACATCAATCCACGTATTCAAACCATTTCAGTATCATTAAACGCGGAGACAACAGAGGAAATTGCTCTCTGCGAGTGATCGTTGCATACGACAGTAATTGTAGATTTTACTTTAAAATGTTATGAATTTCCGTTGTCGTGACCGGGTTCTATTGCCAACTCTGGGGATGTTTGTTCGCACTCTATTTCACTGTGTTTCTGTATTGCTTCTCTACAGTATGTGGGTTTTACGAGTCCGGGCACGGCTTCAAATTTTAGCTAGCCGTACATTAGAATACGGCCCCTAAATTTACCGATCACAGCGCGCGTAGTTATTAAAAGGTGTACTAAAAATATTTAACAAATAAAGAAGCCTAAACCGTTTATTACACTGTGATAAAACACGACGGACATTTGAGAACACGAGGGAAGTGTAGAAAATACGAGCCGCAGGCGAGTGTTTTCTACATTTCTCGAGTGTTTTCGAATGTCCGGATTGTTTTATCACATTGTAATATACGGCTTCGGCTTCTTCATTGGCTTTATGATATAGAGGTAATGTGGCCAAAAACAATAAAACACGCTTTTTCTATATTTTATACTCTGATAAAACATGGGTTTTTGACCAATTACGCGCGCGCAGGAACCTATCTATATTATAAATTAGTATAAACGGGATTATGCAACAGCGAACATTCATTTTACAATAACTGCAGAAATTCTCGCGCGCTTGTTGGTTAAATATCATTGTTAATATGCAGACAGACACGTGAATTGTAGATTTAGCCAAGCCTAAAAGCGTAACTCCTGGGCCGGGTTGTTCAAAGCCCGATTAAGCTAACACAGGATAAGCGAGAATGTTTTGTAACTTTGCGGTGAGATTTTCTGTTTATATTGTTTGGCCTTCTGTTTTGAGTCTGAATAATCTCAAACTACACCCGGAGCCCTTGACCCAAAGGCAGTGAAAAACATTTGTATACAAAAAAAAAAAATTTGTTTGCTTCGGTTCATTTTTAATCCTGGGTTAGCGTTAACCGTCTTCCGAGCACTTCAGCATTGCTTACAACAAATTATCCTGACATGAGCCCGCGATTCAATCGAAAGCCAGTACTTGATTAGCGGTCAACTTTAAAAAACACACGACCTCGATGAGCTCTAAACTTGAGCCCGCGATATGGTCGCGTGATAATGATCAACGGCTACCTTGTTTTGACAGGTGTCAATTGACCATAACATGGATGTTTAATATCAAAGATGTACCCTGTAAACCAAGACGGAATGACTTGGTATTAGCTGGAGTATGGCCTCCGTGTTGCGTGACGTCGTCGTCGTTTGTCATCGTTCGTCGTCTTTGGGCGCACGCGCCCTCGATCCATTCCGCTAGCCATGTTGATCATGAAAGAAGAGTTGCATGGGTTTCTATTTCTATGCATGCATGTGATTCTGTTCCTATATTATGGTACTCCACTTAGCGGCCTTTCGGGTCGCTGGAGCTCCGCTATAATAGGGACTTTAAGATATGGTACGGCTAAGCTGTAGTACGGCGGCAGATAGTGAAGATCGCTTCCGGTGACGTCATGGCGTGCGTACCAGTACGGCATTCCCGCCGTAGCCTTGCTTTCTACTACGGGAAAGTGCCTGGTTTCATGTACTCTTCACTACGTGAGTATAAGCTTGCTGTTTACTTCTTATTTTAACGCTTTTTTCACCGTTTGAACAGCCTAGTTTGAAGATAAAGTTCTCAATCATAAAAATTAGTTCTAAGATCATTGTTTCTTCGTCATTTGTACAGAAAATTTGAACGATTTTAACACCTACCGCGAGATGATCAATTCAGTCATAATTTTTTAATTAGTATCGGGCCGAACAGCCGTAGATAAGAAAACTTCGTATGTACTAAGCTGAGCAATAGTTGTTTACTACTGTTCAAAACGTATTTATTATAATCGAAAGTTTTCTGTTTTCGGGCTTATCAGGTAATCATTGTACGAACAACCTGTCCGGGTTGAAATCGAGCTTTTTTATATCAGTGTTTGTATTTTGTTTTGTGGTTGGAATTGCAGACGGTTCTATCAAGTTCTAAAAGGCAAATCTGAGTTCTGGGAGATGTAAGACGGATACAGGAGAAGGAAATCATTGTCATTATTCGTATGAAAGTAGAATAATCTCTGGTTTCCTTGAAAGTAGTCATTTTTGTAAAGACACGTAGAGATTGCACATACCGTTGCCGTACGGCAAAATCTTAATATTTGAGTTTGGCCTGTAAAACACCGTTGTCAGCCGAGTCCCTCACGGCCAAAGTAGCCGTAGTAGCACCTCGCCGTAACGTATCTTAAAGTCCCTAATATTATGCGAAAAATCAACGAGCGAGAGTGGACAAATTGACAATTTGTTATTGTAAAAAACAAATGCGTCTGCCCTGTTATTGGCAACAAATTTCGTCATAACATTGACAAAGTAATCTACGGATCCACAGCTACTTTGACAATGTTATGACGAAATTCATGATCAGTAACAGGACAGACGCACAAAGAACTGACGTCCTTTTTTTATTTCACCGTAGGTGGAACAGGTAAGTAAATTATTCGTAATGATTCTCAGTCGTGTTGCGTTTAAAGTTTTAATTAAAAAACTCTTCTAAGAAAAAGTGTTATTGATCATTAAGTCCTCCAGGCAAACCCAAAACGTTCCAGAACCTGAAAATCAGGAGTCTATTTCGGTGTTTCCTTCGTTTTCGTGCAAGTTCTGCATTGTTAAGCAAACAAGTGTTTTGATTCTTTTCCCGCAGAAACACTATCCGTACTCAATTCTTTAGAAACTTCTACCATTTTCAGCGAAGTTGACTATATCAGTCCATTCGCAAAGTACACTACACCAAATCACAACATGGATATAGCTCGCTCTCCTTAAGAAAAGTCGGAGAGGGGCTCTGCAAGTTGGGGCTAGAGGATCGTGCTTCTTGCCTAAATTATTCACGCATTCAAACCATTTCAGTGTCATTTGCATGGCGCGCGGAGACAACATAGAAAATTACTTTCTGCACGTGATCGTTGCATGCAGCCAAACATCCCTCGGCTTTGAAAACGATTATAAATCACGGCTCTCGGGTAACTCTCGGACGCCTTCTCTCCGATTTTTGTCGAGGAGACCGGGTGGCTGTAGACAGCTACATAATACAAATTAGAGCATAACATACCACACAATGAAGAAGAAAGAGCTTGCCTTTTGTAGGTTTTTCCGCCTTTACAAAGGTTCACATAAACAGGAACTAACAACTTTATACTAAAGTGGCTTCAGGCTATGTTTGAAGTGTTTCGATGTAACAAAAGCGGTTAGCTGGATTGGATGTTAAGAATGCATAGAAACGGAGCATGAAACTGAAAAGCTCATTGTTAATACTTAACCAAGCCGCAAACTTCACGCTACTTCCATACAAGCAAGCGTCAACACTAAGTCAACTTGAGGTATTTCCAATCCTAATGATGTCTACCCCAAGCGTTAATGTCGCACTGGAAATATTCCCAACCGATGTAGCAGACGAACTGAAAATGTACGCTGAAAAGCACAGCTTACACTGCGCGAAAATACGCCGAGGGAAACAGATAACAGAAGCAGATGCCGACTTGAGTGAAGCGCGCAGTCACATTGCCTCTTTCAATGAGAAATGCAAGGGCTGGTTATCAGACAAATCTAGCCTACAAATCGAGAAGATGCTTGAGTATGCCGGTTGGCATGCGGCAAACACCAAGAAAAGCGAGACCCGCTGGCGGCGTGGAAGTCGAAAAGGTTACAAGCACGACGCTAGTATCAACAAAAGGTTACTGGAACAGCATTACCAAAATGTCGTCAAGGAAAAAGAGATATCGGAAACTTTGGCGGCAAACGTAAGAGATATGGGCTGGGGCGCTGCTTGGTGTGCTGCTAATACAATCTTTGGTCACCAGGAAGAAGCAAAACGCCAGAAAGAAAAGTTGGATTTACATTTCGACAAGATACATGGAGAAATCACTGTGGCTGAAATTCTGCTGCGGAGACCGCAAATAGATCGTGAAGATAATGTGACATTTAGTGATGTCGAGCCACTCGAAATACTTCCTCTCGATGTCGCAGAGGAATTAAAAGAGTACGCTGAAAAGGCAGCCTGGAGCTGCTCTAGGAAAAACCTCGGCGATCGTGAAGAGGCAGACGCCGACAAGATTGAAGCGAAGAACCACTTCCACTCCTTTAGAGAGAAATGCAAGGGTTTATTATCGGACAGGTCATGCGAAGATATTAGGTCGATGATTAAGGATGTCGCTTCGTACGTAACAAACAAAACCATTAGTAAAAGTCTTGGTGGCTTACTAAGCGCAACCAGTACAAAGCGTATGCTGTCAGTTGCAAAAGAAAATTTCAAGCGAAGTACCAAGACATCGTCAACAGAGGAGAAATATCCAAAACGTTAGCGACTAATTTGTTAGAACTTGGCCGGAACGCGGCACTGCTCACTACACACACCATCGTTGGACGCCATGACGATGCAAAACGTGATCAAGCAAATTTGGACTCGTATTTCAACAACATATATGGAGAAATTAATCTGGTCGCTATGAATTTCATCCTGGACGAGGCCGACATCCTGTCGCGGACGCCAAAAGTAGTATCTAAAAAAAACCTGGTGAACAACAATGATGTAGAGCAAGCCATGACGTTTAGCTTCTCCATGACTGAAGGAAAAACCCATTCTACTTCACATACTATCGGCTTCAGCTATGGCATCAACTCGAGTTTTAAGGCGGGCTTCTCCGGATTTGGCGAGGTTAACTTCGAGCTTTCTTTTAGTTTCTCGCACAGCCACACTTTTGAAGAGTCTACAAGTACTGGTACCACCAAGTCGGTTGACTTCCCGCTGTCAGTTCCCGCACATTCCACTTACGTTGCCACAGGGATGGTGTACGAAGCCGAGATGGAGATCCCTTACGAGCTGGTGTTCGACTTTGGTGGTGCTCACAGAAAAGTAAGAGGACAGTGGAAAGGAATTGCATGCAGCAAGGCTACGTATCAAGTCGATAAGAAAGTGGATCCTTCACAAGGACCACAGCCAGCTGAGGAAAATGATGTAGTATGGTATTGTAATATTTTGTAACTTTTAAAATATTTAGGTTTCAGCCTTTAATCTTACCCAATTATAGCAAAGTTTTTTTTTTCTTAGTCTAGTGACCCTATGACATGGAAATCGTAGTTACGCAGATGGTAAACTGTAATTAATTAAAGACACTTCAAAAGCTACTTGGCTGTATTTTGTAAGAAGTATTTAGATGGAAAAAAATCCTCATTAACGTTTAACTGAGGAGGCAGCACGGCCGAGTGGTTAGGGCGCCGGACTTGAAATCCGGAGGATGAGGGTTCAAGTCCTGCTCTGACCACTAAGCTGGACATGTTTCTCGGTACACCCTAGTTCAACTCCTCTGTCACGTTTGTAAATGGCCAACTGGTCTGCCTCCCGCAAGTTGGGGATTTTGTATTAACCGTGTTATGTTTAATTAAAATATTTCTTCTTCTCAGTTTAAGTGGCATGCCGGTGAACTAGCTACATGTTGGTGTTGCTACGTAAGCGCATTTTCCGCTATATTAACAACAAAATTTGAACACTGTTAGCTTCATCGATTACATCAATATGTAATTAACATGTATTTTTGCAGCGTTTTTGTAAGTTGTACTGAATTTGCTCTGATCTAGAACAAGCTCGTGCACATTTATTTCTGATCAAATTTAAACTGATAAACTAACCCATAAACATGAAATAGAATTTCGTTCCTGTATACCGAACTTAAGGCATTTGTTCGATTTGTTCCGGTCTAAAAGTCCGCAGTCCGGTCCAATTCCAGTTCTTTTCTTGTCCTATGTCACTTTCGAACGCATCTGTGCACATCGAAATTAATTAAGAGAAGATTTGCTTTGAATAACTTTCTTGTTTGCCATTCTTATTTACTTCTTTTTCTGTCTTAAGTCAGCTATATATGATCACACTACCTTCAACCCACCGATTTCTGAGACGGGTACAGAAGCTGGAATCCAAGGAAGGGCGATCATTTCGCGTGAGAGCAGCAAGACTTTGGAACTCCGTTCCCAATTTTTTAAAGAAAAGGGAAAGTGTTGCTTAGTTCCCTGCCCCCGAGTGGGGGATAGGGCCGGGAAAAAAAAAAGGGAAAGTGTACACAGTGTTTAAAAGGGCTTGATTGATTTTTATGCGTCTAGCATTAAAGACATTCCTCATTTTACAGTTTTTTTTTAACTTGTACAGTTTTAATTTTTAATATTATAATGTAATATGAATTTACCTTTTAGCTAATCTTGCATGTATTCTCGACTTTTATTTACCAACAGGTTTTTAATAGATTCTTAATTATTGTATATATTAGAGGGCCACAAGTTTATAAGTTGTATAACTATTGGGTGTTTTACCCTCTATAAATAAAGATTGATTGATTAATTGATTGATTGATTGTTTAATTGTTTGATTGTTTAATTAATTGATTGATTGACTGACTGACTGATTGATTGATTGATTGATTGATTGATTGATTGATTGATTGATTGATTGATTGAAACAAGATGGCGTCACAAACCTTGATAAGGTTTATTTATATGGCTCTTTCATACGGGATTCCCAATTCCTGACGGGTAGAGTATGGACAGCATGCCATTTCACAACCCCCCAAGTTAGGTCTATTCATTCGCCTAACAATAGGGGCGGGGCAGAAGACCCCATACAAACTCTTATTTTTACCACAAGCTTTTTCATTGAGCCTGTATGAAAAATTTTTTCTTCATTCATTGACAAAGTTTGTACAAAGCTGGACTTTGATCAGTTATTTTTGCACCCGTTTGGACTGGAGACCAGTGACACAAGAAAGCCAGCTAAATGCTTCAGCCGGCGCAGCAGGGACACAAATAAAATTATTTTTGTTTTTGTTCCTTTGATTTCTTGTTTGGCCATCTAATAAACATCTTATTAACCGAGCTAGGTCGGTCTGTATGGGAGAATCTTGACGTCGGTCGCTGGTACAGTCCTCACTGCGTTTGGTCTGTACCGCGCGACCTCGGTCTGGGCATAGGCAGACCTCCCGCTCGGTTAATAAGAACTAAATATAGATCTACAAAGACAGATGAAATTATCAAAATCACACTCAATAAAGCTTGCTTACTTGTTTTCCATTTTTCTTGCAATGAACTATCTGTTTCAATCGATTTTACGGGTTTTGTAATTTTTTACCCTTTAGATTTTTCTCGTTACTCGAGCTCGTTTTCCCGTTACTCCGTTACTCGTTATTCGTTACTGTGTTACTCTGTTTAGTAACACCCCGAGGCAACCAGCGACCGCCACGTGACCATTGCCATCAATGTCACTACTAGTAATGACGATCATGAATACAATTACAAGGTCCGCCATTTTGGTTCTACCGCAATCTCAAAAGATCACAGGCGGAAAAGTATCCGGATCGAAAGAAAATCGTTTACATCGGCGAAACTATCCAGATTGTTTTCGGATTCAAACTTTCCAATTTAAATTCCGGATTCAAATTCCCGGAGACACGACCTAGGCGGGGAGTTTTTATTTCGGACTCGTCCACTTGTGTGTAAACGGCAAAATCAATTTAATGCGGTACTAAAACGCTCCGGATTCGTCACAAATCCAGTAGCGTAAACCTAGTCCTTGTAGATCTATAGCGGGTCTCAATGTGATCGATGTACAAATTTTGCAAATACGGCTCCAACATCCAGCGACACAACTAAGGACAAATAAAACGACCAGAAAGAGGAAAATCGTCCTATTTTGAAAAAACACCTCAGCTATTTCTACCGCTAATAGACTGTTAAAGCTTCGATTCCCTCACACCATACGCTTGAGATGCCTGTGGATTTTAAGGCGAAAACTCGTTGTATTGTATTTGTAAAAGACAGGTCTCTCTTTTCTGTCGCGAGATAATACATTTACTTCTCCCTCCTTAGGTATTCAAAGCTAGAGTCTGCATGCGTGCTTTCGAAATAGCGGACCCACCGCCATTTTGAAGAGTGGAGAAGACCCTGGGAGCGAGGTTTCCTTAATTTGATGTATCCATGGAAACTGCCTTAATTCGTGAACGGGATGGGAAGGTTCGACTTTGTTCGTCAAAACAAGAGAAATCCCACACTGTTTCACTCTATTTTTAAGCTCAAACTTTATTACTCCTGTGTTTCTCCTACCACCGGCACGATTGGAGCGTACCAAAAGTTGTTATAACTGCAAGGAAAAATATTTGACAGTATTATAATTCATTTTTTGAAAAGATCAACCTTAATCAAACTACTCTAACTCAGAACAACGAATTTGGCACTGTCTAGTCTTAAGCAACTTAGTTTACAATTCAACTGATAACAATTTACCTATTTATTTAGGGAGTTCGTTTTTATGTAAGGTTGATCTCTAAACGTCTTTTTCAAGATCGATTTCTTTTGTAAGGCTAAATATTTTCCTTTGGCGTCTTGAATAAGCTGTATGTATGTACACGAAGCATATAGCCAGGATGTTTAAAGGTGCATCTGATCTGTGACTCGTCAAAAATCCCTGATTCTGATTCCACACTTCAAGCTGGTTTTCTGGAGACATAACGCGGACACAGTAAGATGCTGGTAATTAGAGCCATTTGTTGGGAAAATTTCCGGGCAAAGGGAGCCTCTCAACGGCGCCTTCCTGGGTGTGCGTGTGTTGCCTCTGCTTCTGCTTGTGTCGGTAAGTAATCAAAACCAGCCTTTACGCGGCACACATTATATCGACCAATCACCTGACATCAGGCCGCTTTGCCCTACATTATGTGCACAGATGTGCACAAATTATTTCATACCATGCAAGTATTTGGAGAAAGCATGTTCCTTCTCTAAAAGCCTGGCGCAGGATCATTCTCAAAGTCTTCAATTACTTCTTCCTAGAATTTGTATCACAATTGTTTGGACCTATAGTACCATGAGGTCCATGAGACCCACGAAGACCAAAGACATTAGAGGTCAAGAAAAGGACGAAAAAGACCGGTACCAGAAAATGGTGTCACGTCTGCCACGATTTGATGATCTCCTTTAAGATTCTATTTACTATTTACTTTGAATGAATGCTATCCTTCTAGTTCAAAGAACGCTCACTTGTCACGGAAATCTTATTGGTAAATCACGCATCACATGCTTGTAAAATAGCAAATCACGCATTACGTTATGATGTCCCGTCCCGCATCACGCGGCTAATTTGGTCTCAATCACGCATCACGCCGCCAATTTTGGGGCGATCACGCGTCACGCAAAAACGGCTCTTTGCCACCCTCTTCAAAGACTTCAAAAGGTCCAGCCCGTTTGAGCGCGGGCTCAGTATTTCCCTATTTTCAGAAGCGTTGTTGTATAACGTACATCATGCTGTCTACAGTAACATAAAATGGCGGACTGCTCCTGATTCTCGGGGAGAGCTAATGGCAACTGTGTTTTTTGACCCATGGAACCTCAAGCATCAACTCAGAAAATGATACGAGAGGATGATAAAGATGCAGTCGTGTACAAGATCGTCGAAAAGCTGCAGAACAGCTCGCTATTCCTGGAAATGAAGGCAGATTTACAGGTGAAACTTCACAGATTATACGAAAAAAAAAATATTAGTAGTAGACATCAATCTCCGAGCAGCTGTACTAGTCAGAGAAGAAAGAATTCAAAGCTAGTGGTCTCTATTACCACTAACAAAATTAAAAAATACAAGTTGTTGTTTATACCTCTGTTTAGGGGTGAAAGTTAAGCCTAATTTTATCAGCACTTTTTGAACAGTCTGCAGTCTGCAGTCTGCCGTCTGCATTTTACCCCTGGTCTGCAGTCTGCATTTTGCCTTCAGTCTTCAGTTTATCCCCAGTCTGCAGTCTGCAGTCTGCAGTCTGCAATCTGCAATCTGCAGTCTGCAGTCTGCAATCTGCAATCGACAGTCTGCAGTCTACATTTTACACTGACTACTACTGTTACTAATAAGTATAGTTCTTTTATCCGTTCAGAAAGAAGTTGCAAAACCTCATATTCATGTCACAGACATGAAGAAGAGTGTTGAAAACTATCTAAGGGACTCAGGCTGGGAGATCAAGCTACAGAATGCTGTTTACACTCAACTTAAGAGGTAAGACTTCTCATTAAAGTCAACTCTTGTTATGGCGCACACGCTAGGGAACGTCATTACATGTAAGTGTTCATAATAGCAAGACTCCATAATAGCGGGGTGTGAGATAAAAAGTTCTCTGAAACTAACATGCAATAAATAATGTAAGCTCAAGCAAAGAAGCAAGGACTATTCTGCAAACAAAAAGAGAACTGATGTGAAAATAAACAATCCAAAAATCTTTTGAAGTGTATTTTGACGAATGATGAACAGCAGACTGTAATTTTATATAATTATATTATATGAGAAGTACGTGATGTCTGCTTTATTGAGAGTCAAAACAATAAAATTGTCATTTTGGTACCATGAGTGTCCATAATTCTGTAATAGTGAGTGTGTGTAATGGTGGGGTGTCCGCAGGACGAGGGTTGACTGTATAAGGCTACCTCCGTGAGTGGCAAGATAAACCTTGCTCTGTGATTGGCTAGACAAGTGGGCAAGATATGGCACCATCTTGCCTACTTTGGATTACGCACTACATCCCACAAGAAAAATTTCCCTGAAACCAACATAATAAATCCTTTATTGACCAAGCTTGTTCAGTCAAGATGGCTGAATATTGGCCTCATTTGTTTCTTGCCTGTTTATAAACCTCATCTCCGTCTTGGCCCATAAACAAATTAATCTTTGCCAATATCCAGCCATTTTGATCTCACGCTTGGTTAGTAACCCAATATAAATAAAATTTTGACAGGCTCAAGAAACCAGGGTTGTCAAAAGTAGCCAGCTACCAATGGAAAACACCATCTTCGAGATCTGTTGTTGACTATTCATCTGAACACCTTTAGAAAATCACTGATACTTCAACAAAGCTGGCTTAACTTCAGCACAGCTGGCTACTTCAACAAAGCTGGTTACTTCAAAACTTTGTTACAACCCTGAGAAACTCAGGAACACTCCAAAGGCAAACAGATGGGATAGGTCAGCCAACAATATTTCACACTGAATCTTGTCCCTAATCATGGGAGCTAGCTAATCCTCCCACACTCTCAAATCACAACTCTTGTTGCATATGTATTAGGGTTTGATAATAAGCCAGGAGAGGATAGCCTGTGAACGCAGACGTATTTCCGGCTGTCGCTTGTCTCCGCCGAAAATAACATCTGCGAACCCGGGCCAGGAAACGATTTCTGTGACGTAGGAATTTTAAGCCAATCAATGTTTAGCTCAAGTAGCCCCAGAACTACTACGCGAGATATTCGCTGCAAGGAGCACTCGAGTTTCATTCTATCATGGAATCTGATTGGCCAAATAGAAACAAAAGTCATTACGTCACAGAAATCATTACCTGGCTCGCGTTCGCAGACGTTATTTTTGGCAGAGACAAGCAACAGCCGGAAATACGTCTGCATTTGCAGGCTAGGAGAGGATTTCTAATGCTGAGTTTTAAACACTTTTTTACCAGTTTGCCAATGTCTTCATTGTCGGACAATCCACAACAACAAGTAAAGGAACCATTAGCATTCATTCGCAAAGCGCAGGTATTTAGAAGTGGTGTGCTCACCATATTTCCATCTGACTTGTGTGAATTTACAGCTAGACCTTACAGAAGTAGCCTTTTGAAACTACATTCATATACACACGTCATTCCATGTACATGTACAAAAAAGTCACTGTATTTCAGCATGATCCAGAAGTTGTCATGCTTTAGCATGCAACACCAAATAAGGATACTTACAATGTAGCTTTACCTTATGGATGTAAATTGAAAATGTGGCGAAAGACCATGCAAGGTGGAAAGAGTCGGAATGCGGCCTCACCCCCCCCCCCCCCCCCCCCTGAGGTGTTAGAAGGCTGATGATGATGATGACCAAATTAGGATGCATACAATCGGAAATTTGGAGATTACGGAAAAAGCATAAGAGATGCTCAATACGCAGCCGGAAGCAACTGTAGGTACTTTAGTACTCTCCAAACTTTCCAAGTGCATCATAACTCAATGATGTACAGCAAAAAGAAACTGGGATAATTTCTGGCCTGATGGGCCACATGGCTGGTATGCAGACTGAAGGTAGCTGCATGGCCACCATCAAAATAGTTTTTTCCTATTACTTTTGTTTAAATAAATAATACTGCCTTTACTTGACTCTAAATTCCTGGCAATTGTAAGCACGCCAAACTTGTTATGTTAACATTATAAAAGCTAATAATTATTGTAGAAAAGTTTTGGCGTAACATTGTTTGACAAGGACTTGTACAGTTGTGTACTGCTATCTTGAACTCTCAAGAGGAAAAAAAACAGTGAAAGACAGCTGGAGTTTGAGTTAGCCAAAGGAAAATGACATAGAAAGGATATCCAAGGAAAACTGATTTAAGTGCAAGAGACTGGTGACTTTGAAATAACTGAGTTTTGGATAATGTGGCTCAGTTATGGTATAAGTTATTATAATAATATCATTGTAAATTTGTAGATGAACTGGGAGAAGAGAATTGTGAAGAGCATTAACAGCATGTGTACAGAGTTATCACTACCATTAGCAAGGAAGGTAAACATATTATTTACTTAAATTCACACCTTTTTTTATTTTAGATTGCAAAAAAGAACATTAAGTAATTATTATTTTTTTCTTATGTGGGAGAAATAACTGGAATAATAATCTAAACAGAAGTCATGGCAGAATGCACATGTATGTTCATAGCTCTTTGACCTCTTTCATACTTTCAATACAGAGCCTTTTTATAACTAAAAATATATCAACAAAACATTTCTCTGAACTAAATATGACATCAGTATTGAATTAAGTAGTAACTTTTTCTCTCCATATTTCTATGGCATGGTAGAAACATGAAGGTTGATCATATTAAAGAGAAAAAGGCCCAAGATAATTTTTCATTGTTCTCCCCTTTTTTACAGAGATCATCAACTGACCAAGCTAATATATCATCAAAGTTTGAAACTTTGGGTGGTGAACTGGATGAAAAGCGTAAGTTAGATCTTTACACAGGTTTTAAAATTTTTAATGTGTATCATTTTATACATAAACCGATCATTACTGTTTTTAACAAGTAAATGGTTTCAGCTTTTTAATTATGTATTTAAGTCTACATGTTCAAGTGCTAACCCAGTCGCCCTTCTGTCTGGCACTTGCATGGATTTATGGATCTCTCACTTCAGTGGCATGCAGTGTCACCAAGACTCGCCCCATTTTTTGCGTGGCCCGAATGCGAGAAACTCCTTTGCACTGCCCGATTTCGTTTGTCTCATACAGGAATGCTTGCTACGCAGGCTAGGACTGGAGAAACCCTGTGGAACAAACTGCTACTCCAGTCCCTCCCACCTCATCATTAAATTTTTCTGCAACCATTTGTACATCTTGGCAGAGAGAGGCTCTGTGAAAGTAGTTAAAGGGCTTTGAGCATTAGAACAAATGCAAAGCTGGACCCCAACCAGGTTCCGTGGCACAGCAAATTAACCACTAACCCAACTGATGCCTCCCACATTTAGTGTGCAAATAAATTTAGTTCTTTTGATTTAATCTCAAGGTCTCAATTTTTTTTATTTCAGAAATGGAGAAAATTAAGCCAGTCTATGCTCCTAAAGACTTCTTTGAGGTACAGTAAATGTTACATTGTGTTACTACTAATAGTGTTGTTTAAATTCTTATTGGGTTTGAGATTTTTATAGCCAGTTTATTTTTGTTTCGTCTCCAAACCTTGGGAATAAAAATCAAAGTACTTTCAATTGAAAATTTCAATCCAAATACAAATTAAATTTTCCCCAAACATATTTTAAGGCTACACTTTGAGTCTGGCAGGTAAGATTTAACATACTGGTATAATTATTATTACTGACAGTTAATAACTTCTGGTATATCAATATTTTGTCTTTAAAATTTACACAACAAGTTTCTTGAACATGGTGAGAACATTAGTCTTAGATGCACATTTTTCACTCTCACTGGTATCTGTCTTCCAGGCCCTTATCAGCATAGAAAATCCAAGTTTTACTCCACTTCGAAAGACACCAAGGTAAATTTTTACAAAATGTTGCCATGCTGTTGTGAGAAATGACAGCTTTGTAAGCCCAACAATGCACATACAGCTCCCAGCCTGTAAGAGTTTTGGCAAAAACTTTGAGGCAGGTTAATTCATGATTTTATATTGACACAAGCATACAACTCTTTTCAAAAGTCAGTTTCTAAATTTTTCGTTGAAAATTACCCATTAACCAGATTCCTCTAAAGAGTTGGTATTTTCATTCATCACAATAAATTATTCCTACCTTTAGAGCAGTTTTCAATTGAGTGTTGCAAAACCAAAACTAAACCGATTAATTACGAATTAGATGACTCACCCAATCTCAAACCGTAGTCAAAACAAAGCCAAAACCAAAGTAATTGCCTGATTACTTTTGACACTCAATTGAGAACCACTCCATCAATATTAAGTAATATTGATAGTCAGATACTTGTACATGTAGACCTCACTCTTATTTACTGATCACTGATTAAAGGGACACAGTCAGCTTTTAGACTGCACTGACCTGGACACTAGTTTTCTCACTTTGAAAAAAGTTCACCTCAACCTGAAATCAAAGTACATCCAGAAACCTGCATCAATCTTTGCAGTGTTTTGCTTGATTTTCAATCATTTACTGAAAAACCTGTTTTTGAGTGTGCTTTTGCTCATCCTATGATATTATTTTTATCACATTTGGTTAAAAACAGTATGGATCATGTCTCTGTGATATGCAAATTAGCTATGAAATGGTATCTAACGTGCATGTGTGCCAGCTGACTGTGTCCCTTTAATTATGTTTAACTTTAAATGCTGGGGACAGCATATAAAGATGATTCAACTGTAATAATTTATGAACAGTGTGCAATTACCAGTTGCCCTCAGTTTTTTTTTTTTCCTTTGCAACAGTTCCATCAAAGGCTGGGGTTTAATCAAGGTTCAGTTGTATGTGAAATCCCTCCAAGAAATGGTATGTTATTGCTGTAGCTAAGAACTTGAAACTCTTGATGCACTTTATATGTAAAAGATTTGATGTGTAATTATACGCGTACAGTCATCTACATGTACATGTAGAATTTTCCTTGTCTCTAGTGCTTTACATGCATCTGTTTTTAATAATATTCATTATTTTGGCTACATCTACATGTGATCCATTGCATTTATTAGAAAGCTGCGTACAAAGAACTGGATCCAGGAAATTCCCACAGTGGAGTGGACGATGCCCTGCTTGAAAGTACCTCTTTTGGTAAGTTGATCATTTTCATTCCCTTCTCTGCCCTGTTTTCAATCATGTCAGTTCCCTTTCTTTTCTTCCTCTTTCCTACGTGTACACTCCCCTTTTTCATCCTCTTCTTACTCCTTTTTCTCCTCCTCCACTGCTCCCTCCACTGCCTAGCCTCCTTCACCTCCTCCCTTTTCCCTACTCCTTCCCACATTTCCACTTCTTCCTTCAGTCTTCCTCCTCTTCTTGTGCCTTTTTCTCTTCTCACACTACTTTCTGTCTTTTCTGATCCTTCATCAATATCTTCCTCCTTGTCCTCTTTCCAAATCCCCTGTAGGAAAAAAGATGACAGCTGTAGATTTTACCATAATATCTCAAGAACCTAACACAACTCATTAGGCACTCGGACAGCCTTTTTTGGTGTTTTTGCAATATTTGTCCCTGTACTAACAACCCTGTGCATGCAAGGTTTGAAGGTTTTAGAACTTCCTGTACATATTTATGAGTATTGCTAGTGTTTTAATTTCTTGCACTAGGAATTATGTGTAAATGTACCAGTCGCAATATTATTTCCAGTGGAGGATTACCGACCTGCGTATCGTCCAGTTTCCTTGCTTTTGTATTTTGGTGAATTCAGGTTATACGTTTTGCACAACCAACAGAATGTTGAGGTGATGATGTGAAACGTTTTACATGTTTGGTACATTTGAAGAACATAGTAAAACAGTTTCAAATAACAGGAAGGTTGCCAGTCTTAAATTTCACGTAATATAATACATTAATTTTAATTCACTCTAGAAACATTTTCAACTGAATGGAACAAAATAGGACAAAAAGGTAGGCAAAATATTTGTTAATGTTGGCACAGTAAATATATACCTTGAGTAAATTGCTTTTTTTCTTTAAATTTTATTTTCATTGCACGACTGGACATAAGCTGGTTTGCCTTGTAAAATGCACCGAAACCCTAGCTTCAAATGTGTGTTTCTACATCGTCATGTACATTAAATAAAGTTATGGGAACATAAGGGTCTTCAAGAAATGAACTTGCTTTGTTGATGTGAAATTATTGTTCATGAACTTACTAGTGGGAAGTCTGTGTAGATTTCTTTGATTTTATTTTATAGTTTCCTTTACTCAGAGTGACTAGAGGTTACAGAACTCCATAATAGGTTCCCTCGCCATTTTTTACAGATTAGTAACACCCAGTATCTTGCAGTGGGACTTTCTTCTAACCAATACTCACCTGAAAAACAGCAAAGTAATGAACTCTGGAGGGAAATTGATAAGTATCTCACAGAATGATGCATTCCAGAGAAGCCACCCTAAAAAATTGAAATGGGGGAGATTGCCAATTTTATCTTCTCAATTTTAGTTTAATTTATATCCCGGAAATTTGTTCCTTATCCGGGAGACTCCCGTATAATGTATGAGAGTTGGTATAGGTGGGCTTCAACCATCATTGAGTTATGTACATTTGTATCTTCTTCCAAAACTTAAAACAAAGTCCTATCATTGATTGTGTGATTTCCACAGTTATTCAACATGGAAGCACACCAGCTGCGAGGCAATTTGCAAAGTATGGCTGTCCTCCAGGACTCAGAGGGGATATGTGGAAACTTATCTTGGGGCTTGAAGTGGATGATATGGTAAGCAATGGAAATCACACTGATTGACTGATAAATAAATACATGTATTGAACAAAAAGATAAAAAATTTAGTTTGATGACTGGTAAAAGAGTTTTGCTAAGGCTTTTTGCAAGGTGCTACATTTACATGGCACATCAAGTCAGTAAAATGTGTACCAGTTAACATCATTTTCCTGAATCAGTGCAGTGACTTTTACTTTGTTAATTCCCTGGGTCAATGTCTTGTTTTTGCATGTGTCACTCAAGCAAGTACCCGTTCATGCATGCAAGTTAGGGTGCTAGACTCCAGATCAAGCAGTTCAAGTTTGAGCCCTGGCCAGGGTCACTGTGCTGTGTTTTTGGGCGAGATGCTTAACTCTTACGGTGCCTCTCTCCACCCAGGTGTATAAATGACAAATATGATACTAGAGGGTAACCCTGCGATAGACTACAGGTAGCATCCCATGCAAGGGGAGGTAACCAGTAAATGCAATGGAAACCAGACTAGGCTCTGGATGTATGGACCACTTGGCCCTACCCAGCCTCAGTATCCACTCTAGAGTACATGTACAGGTTTGTGCTACAGGATGAGTAGAGGCACAGAGTCCAGGGCTGTGCTCTAGGAGCACACAGATGCCACAGGCGACTAACCTTTCCCTTTAGGTGACTGGAAAAAAATACTTTTTTCATAGAAGATTAAGTGCTGGGTACCCAGGATTTCATGGTTAGGAACCTTTGAACTTCTCGTACTTAAGACCCTAGCCTTGAGACTGTCTGGCCCAAGACTTTCTCCAGCATTCAAGCTGTAGATTGGAAGTGAAGCCCCTTGTTCTGTAACGGCAAAAGTGGAGTGATTGGTGTCATTCCACATTTCTCCCCCATTGCAATGTTTGTCAACATTTTGATGTCAACCATTTTTTGTCTTTGTAGGACTTGTTATATTTTCAGCAGCTGAAGCAATATGTTGTCGAGTATGACATGCTGGTTGACAGCCTCATTACAAAGGTACTTAATATAAAAGTTAATGCATTTTATTTCCAGCAAACGGTTAATTGGATTTTGTGTATTTTAGAACATAGGGATAAGTTAGATCTGAAATAAAACGAGGGAGATATTTACATTTGAAATAGAGCAGGGCTTTAAAAAAAGGTGGTGGGTTTATTTGTTTAATTTTATGTTTTAGATATTTTTTATATTCTATTTTTTGCTTGGTTAATTTTGTTTAGAAACAATCGGCAGAACTGTTGAACAGTTCCTCTCTTGGGGGAATGTGGAATTGCATTTAGGCTGTTCTTTTGCTTGTGTTTTTACTCTGTGTCCAGCAAATCGGATTCGTTTTCCTTTGATTCTTGAGGAAAGCTTGCATTTGAACATTCCTTTAAATCGCTTGATGATTCGTCGAATCTTCACAACACAGCAGTAAGCAATGTAAACGAAAACGCCTCCAAACATCAGTATTGGGAAACTAACAGTGAAGAACGGCACCAAAGATACTATAACTACTCCCCCCAGGACTGTTAGCACTGTGAAGAAAACGACCACGAAGAAGCCGAATACAAACGACAAGAAGATGATTACAGGGAGAAAGCCTAAGCCAGAGACGATAGCAAAGAACATTGCGATCACTATTATTAATCATGCTCTTTTTGTATTCGTAAAATGTGGCGTTATGGAAAACATGCTCTCGGAATTGTGAAGAGAAGATCAGGTTTTTTGACTTCAAAAAAACAGGAGCATCTGTTTAAGGAAAAATGAATGTCTTGTTTTGTCTTTCTTTCATGTGCTAACTCGTTGGGTGCGTGGCGCGATTTTTGTGTTCCCACTTTTTCGTGTTGCGCTATACTATTTTTTTTCTAACAAATCAAACCACTCCTAAATTGGAACTGATTTGCATTCGTAGTTTGCGCGTTTGGTCAGATTCCAGCTTACCTGACAGATTGTATGATCCCACGCTCAGAAAACTCTGTTCCCTTTCTTATCAAGCTAGCTATTAAGGACTCTGAAAAGTAAATATGCTGGATAACCCGCGAACTAGACAGAGAGGAATGATTTAATTGCGATATTATGAGTGAATTATTTCGTCACCTTTTGGTCACACGTAATACCACGCACGCACAGCTTCGGTCCAGCTGTGATTCAGTCTATTGTAACTCTAAGTGACTTCAAGTGATCAAGCTAAAATGCCACTGTCCCCAACTAGATGTATAAATGGGTATCGGCGAATTTAAAACTTGGAGGTAACCCTGCGATGGACTAGCATCTCATTCAGGCGGGAGAAGAAATACTCTGAAAAAGCAATGCTTTTTCAACTTGTGGTTTAGTGATCCTTTGAATGTTGAACCTGAAGATTTTTTTCTCATTACAGGACATCAAGTTAACGTCTTCCAACGATGACGACTATTTTGTCTTTGAAGATCTCCTGTGCCAAGTAAGAATCTGTTTTAAAATATATATATTAATTCGTAATTTATAGCGTCATAACTAACTATATTCATCAAAACATGTTGTTTTTCGCAGGCTCTGCTTGTATTCAGTAGAGATACATCCATCTTGCAGCATTTTGAGCGGTCAAGTGCTACACCACCGAAGTCATACATTCGAGGTAATTAGTTCATTGATCAAGTCAGTTCTCGAGTAATTAAGTTAGGGTCCATCCGCAGTAGGCGATTTTTGTTTTGTTTAGCAAAAGTTCCTTTCATCAGTTCCATGTTTCAAGTGCGGACGGTGATTTTAAATCAAAATTTGTCAAGCCTTACCAAACTTCAAAGACGCTGTTTTTTGTTAATCGTCAAAACTGACAGATCTGTCGACTAATCTTAAGAAAAACGTCGGTGTTTCGTCGCGAACTTTAGGTGTTTCATTTCGTATGTGATGGATATATTGCGGATAGCAAGTAGTTTTTTGTCAGAATCTTATTTCCGCTAATCCGGGGGGTGGGGAGGCACTCCCATATATGGACTATACAGGTATGTGCCGCGGGATAGGGGAGGGTTTTTGAGGTTCTCTATCCTTAAATAGGGTATCATTTTTGCCCCTGTTGGCTTTGTGTTCTCGGTGTGTTCCTTTAATAGGGTACCTAAATTGTGTCGGCTAGAATTGCAGTGCGTAAATGCCCAGCTAAACGAAAAACAAGTGATCTGTTAAAACTGAACTATTCGTATAAGTCCAAGGTTACAGAAACGAAATAAAGTTGAGCCTTCCACGCTATTCTCAGTTTTTGTTTTTTCCTTCAATAGGGTATCATTTTTGGAGTTTGGGCCTTGAAATAGGGTGCCATTTTTCATGTCTTTCATCCTTAAATAGGGTCAGGATTTAAGACCCTTCGCGGCACACACCTATCCAAAATTTACGGAAGTACCCCTCCCCCGGGCCGCGAATACACTAAGCTTAGTGTTTCTGGGCAGCGGTTTTGCTAGTGAGTTGCTGCAAATGTCACGCCTTTCGGATTTTTGATTGGATAATAGTTGTCGCAAAGAGAGACCTTACGAGAGCTGTTACATCACCCGATAAGGGCGGAGCGAGGAAACACTGGCAATCGTGAATTTTTTTTTCCATTTAAAACTGCTGATATTTTTTGCAGGCAAACTTGGTGTTCAAGACTACGCCGTTGTTTATCCCCCAAATGGTAGGCATATCTCCTTAGGAATACATGCAATTTGTTAGTGTAGATGTCGTGTTTCGTGAAAAGTAGCGTGTAGTTAAATTTCTTCGTGACATTTTTTTCCAAATGGTTCAGAAGTAACACCGGACAGTTTCTCTTCCATGGACGGATTGAAGTGAGTTCTGTTTGCTACATTGAATCAACTGATAACCTCTTAAGAAAATTTTTTTACAAAAACACAGTCGCTAAAAGTATGGTCAATGGAGTCCTTTCCGCCACAATGTATACAGTGACAAGGAGTGACAGTCGGGTAATTTTGTCCCATCATTGTAGACCATGGGGTCCAGAAATTAAAAACAAAGGCCCTTATATTTACAGTGTTTTTCACTCTCTTCGTTTCCCTTTATCGTCTTCAAGTCAAAACCCATATTTGGGTTATAGTCTTTTAACAAAGAAAGAAAACCAGTGTTTCTCGGCAGCTTTCGTCGATACTCGTGCGCTCTGGGCGATTCTCGGTGACTCTGATTAGCTCTCAATGACTTTCGTCGACCCTCGCGTGCTCTCGGCAACTCGGTTACTCTCGTGCGCTGTCATCGAATTTGAACCTGCTCAAATTGTCCGACAGAATCGTTTACAGTTTGACCCATGCTCTTTGAGAGTTGATGAAAACTCTTGTTGGACTCTGAGTGACTCTTCTATTTCTTTATATTTCTTTTGTCCATCTCAGGTGTCATACCGTTCCATGGATTTTCTATGTATGGTAAGTTCCTGTGAGATAGATCAGTGTTGCTAAGGAAGAATAACATGAAGTGTTAGTTACTTATTACTTTTAAACCACTGTTCGTCTTGTTTCGTTGCAGCATCCCCGCTGGGTTTTGTGTGTGCGAAAGCTCCCCAACTTTACTTTCTTTTCCGACAAATTTACACCAGGTTTGTCTCATTTTAAATTGTTTGTTACATTTTTAACGGAGCTTACATGTAATTTTTCAAGCAAGTTTGATAAATAACTTTGTTCGCAAGGTGGAATTCTTCTTGTGGCAAGATTATGGGAAGACCTCAGGTTCTCAAATTCACGCTTTACGAGTTCTAATTCGAAGCACTGCGAGTTCTAATACGAATCTTCTCCACTTCACACGATCTCTTATCGATTATTGTACCCCCCTACCATACCCTACCTACCCTACCTACCCCTACCCCTACCCCCCTACCCCCCTATGTATACGGCTCTCGGCCACTTACACGACACCTCTCCGCGACTGATCCTCGTGACCTCTGATCAATAGGAATCATCTAGACTCGAAATCTTATCGTTTTTTCGTGACTAGTTTCATTGAATACCCCATCACTTCTAACATGACGCCATACTGTTTTACGAATCCTCACAGCATCGTCGCAACTATAAACTACCCTTGGCATATGAATCTTTACAATTTCTAAATCATTACAAATCGAATACGAACCTCATAGCCTCTTTTACGTATCTTCATCACCTTCTGTGCGATGTCTTTCGAGTCATGACAACCGAATCTTGCATCTTTTGCACGGTGTGCGAGACGTTTCACGAAAATCCTTCGACTCTAGTTACATGTACGATGTCTAACACCTTCTATTCTGTTTGTCCTTGCAGATATTTTTTTCGTCTTCACACTATGTCCTCGCACCCTCAGGTAAATTATTCCTCCCCCTCCCCCCCCCCCCCCCTCCAAAAAAAAATAATACCTGAAAGAATTGCATGCTCGGTGTTAACGTTTATAATCCATCAAATAGTTTTGCTCTTGCGCGATTGGTCTAAACGCGTCACATGACCGAATATTCCCCAGCTAAAACTGAGCAATGTCCGAGGATATTTCCCAATTTTCCCCAATATTTGAAGGATAATAAACACAATAGCATCCATTTAGCGCGAAAATATGCTCGGATATTTGTCCTTGGACATTATCTGTTCCTCAAAGCTCACAGTTTTCCGAGAGCGTGGCTCGAGGAAAACTGTGAGCTTTGCGGAACAGACAATGTCCAAGGACAAATATCCGAGCATATTTTCGCGTCAAATGGAGGCTATTGTTTACATGATCCCGTTATGTTCCGCAGGGAATCTTATCGCTGTGTGTGTTGTTTGAAAATCTTCTTCAAACACATGAACCTGCTTTGTTTTATTATCTCAAGGAAGTTGGAGCTCACCCGTGAGTATCGTTCAAATTTCTAAAACACTCACAATTACTGATTGTATTACTGACTGTACTGATGTGTTTTACCCTGTTGCAGGCTTCGTCTGGCCTTTAACTGGATAATTTATGCATTCGCTGGCTATTTAGACACCGAACAGGTAAGGAATGATAGAAACGTATTATTTTCCGAGTAACAAATAGCACAAGTCGGAGGTTCAGTAGTGAATTATGGAAAGCTTCTCGAAAACGTAAATTCAAATCCAATGTTACTCCTCTTTTTGTCCAAAAGTAACATGCTGATAGCAGTGATATAACATGCTTATATTATCCTGGCCTGCACATAGATGTGATTGGTTCTCAATTAAATGGCGGGAAAATCTACCACGAGAAACACTCAGTGTGGTAACGCGCGTTACGCCCGTGACAACACACGTATGTTGTAAACGTGGAAGTCCTTAGTTACCGTTACTAATATATCTGTGGTCCTCTCCAACAGCTTCTTCTCCTGTGGGACAGAATATTTGCTTATGACTCGATGGAATTATTAGCAGGTGTGTTGATCATTTTCTTGTCCTGATTATTCTTGCATTTAAAAACAAACAACTCTTGGGATGTGGAGAAACAAGTGCTGATTCACTCCAAGTTGTTATTTGTCTCATTCCAAACCACAGCATTCGTATTATCGATGGTTTGTAAAACTATTGCAGTGTTTGCTTGCCACAGCAATGGAACAAGTATCGACGGTCGGCAAATACTTCATTTCTTTGTAATTAGCCAATCAGATAATGTACGAGAACTCGCGAGCACACTGAACGTTATCACGCCAGTTCACGGTGTTGTTGTGTCTGAGTGAGCTCTGAATGATTTATTTCGTTTCAGTTCTTGCGATGGCGATCCTGTCATACCGCCGTACAAATTTATTGGAAGTGACAAACCTACAAGCAGCTCAGGTCTGTATGCTCCGAAACGTAATTCTCCTTACTGAGTGGCACGTATTTCTTTTCATATTAGTTATAAGAATTTGGTAATCCATCTTTCCGTGATTTTCGGTATTGCCATTCTTTAATTTCATCACTGCTAGTAATTATTAGGCTTGTATTAAAGTTCATTCGCGCATGTAAAGGGTTCAGGTAGCAGACGATTTATGAAGTAATTATAAGGCTTAAATAATTTTATTTGCCCTTAGAAAACCGTTCATGTAACAGACGAGCTATGAATGAGCTTAGTCGAGAATAATAAAGACAAAGATTTGCGACGAGTAACGCGAGGCACGTTTGCTACCCTCTAACACCTGTTTGGGTCACCTGATCCGATATGCGCAATTTTTTTAAATTCCTGATTATCGTAATGATTGTTGTTGTGTTTTCTTGTTGTAGACGGTGCTCGCAGATATCTCTACTCTGAACACGGTCGCATTACTACAATACGTGCTTTTCCTCAAGTAGTAACCATAATCTTCACCTGTCTCCTTGAGAACACAGAGGATCAGAAAGCTGGAAAGCCGTTCGATGGATTGTGCGCAATGATATCTTCTCGCCTCAATGCTTCTGGTCTACTACAAACTACATGTGGCATGTTTCTCAGCAAACTGCAACCCTTTCACCTCAACTTCAGCTGTTTCCCGCCAAAATGTGCATCGTACGTCAAGGTGGTTCGCGCCAAAATGCGCGGTGTTCGTCACAGCTTCCATTTGTCTGCCGCCACAGCCTTCCGTGTCCTTTGCAATAAGTTCAGATCGCCTGTATGACTATGAAAGGAAAATTGACATTTTGCTATCAATTTTTCTCATATTCGTGACAAAGGAAGGTAGATTGGTGCATTTCTAGGAACACTGTAGTAATAATAGCTTTTCCTTAGTTTGAATTCCCAATCCTTAGACGGACAACTTTGGCGCGTTTCAAAAGTACCGTCCTGCGTTGTTGCGACTGACAACAACTTTAGACTCAAGAGGCACTAAAGCCCTAAGCGAGTGGGATAAATGTGAACAGCTTGTAGTTTGAAATCCAAACTAGTAACCCATCGCAGTGGTGGTGAAAATATTTAAAAGCAGACTTTTAGAAAATCTGGTTCATAAAAACTATTTAACCAGCAATCAGGCGTTGCGCGATTTTTTCGGGGTAACTTAGCAGAAGACCGCCATAAAAAAAGAAATGCCGCTTGATCGCAGGTAAGAAAATGTTGGTCGATGCCGGGCATCTGGCGGACTTACCATCGGGTTGTCTTATGACTCTAATAAGCCTAAACAAGACAAAACCCAAAACGGGTTAAAAGGAAGAGAAGGAAATGGAGAGCCAAAAAATTTAGCATTTCTTAAAATTTCAAGATTGTTTATTTTGGAAATTGTGAGTGAGTTGCAGTGATAACGGTTTGAAGTAAGTTATATATAGTTATTTATTCGTCGTTTGTATGAAATGTAAAAAAAAAAAAGAGATTAACAACATTCTAGAATGACAGAGTTCTTTCTTCTGTGAAGTTTTTGTCGTCCTCATTAAGCTTTCTTTACCTGCAACTGAAATAATGTGCTATCTTTCAAGTCCTGCGCCGATTTCGACCGCCGGATAGCATTGCCACACCCCTCTTAGCTTGAAAGGGATGTGTTAATCTTTGGCCACCTAGTGAAAGAGGTGAAGTCTGCGTCGGTCCTGTGGCCCATACCGTCGTATGGTACCCTGGTGCCTGTAGCATGAAGCGACTCGGAATATTTCTACTTCCCCTGGATGGGATGCTAATTCATCGCAGGGTTACTTCACCGGTACCCGTTAATACACCTGGGTGTACAGACGCATTGTGAGAGAGGTGTCTTGCCCAAGAACACAATGCAATGACCCTGGCCAGGGGCCCGTTTTTCGAAGGTCCCGAAAAGCTTTCGCACCCGGAGAGCCGTAACAAAATCTCAAACCTTATGATTACATAGCTATTTTATTTACATTTTCTTAATATAGACAGAAGTGCTATTCCGTACAAGAAGTTTCAGGCCTATGCACCTCTCTGTCTTTTAATAACGATTACGTAACTAAAAATGGCTTTGCGGGCCCGAAAAGTTTCCGAGGCTTTCGAGAAACAGGACCCAGGGCTCGAACCCAGATCGCTCGATCCAGATTCCCGCTCGTTAGAGCAAGGCTCCCGCTCCTCTCACCTGGCCCGGGTTGTTCGAAAGATTGATAACGGACAATAAAGCTATCCACCGGATAATATCACTATCCAGTGGATACTGTGGTTTGTTTTGTCAACACTTATCCATTGGATAACGATTTTTCCGGTAGATAGCGTTATCCAGCCTCTGAACAACCGGGACCAGGAGGTTATATACTTCCTGGCATTTTATCAGGCATTTCCAGGATTCAGCAGTAAGTTTCTTGCTCTTGAACGAACAGCTGATACCCAGCAAGGCTAGAACCCAGACCACCGCCCAATGACTGTTAACCCAATCCGAAAGCAAATGCTCATTTATCTGTCTAAGCAATAGAGTTATAATGGAATTGACTTTTAAATCGTCTATAGTAAACGCTACTTCAAGTTCGGCAGAGTCGATGTCGCAATGGATTAGGGCAGTAAAGTAATTATTGAATCTCTTTCTGCCTTTCATTGAGATTCCTAATAGAGCAGTCGGCTGCTAACTGCAAAGATCAACCTCTCTTGGATATGTACGCTTATCTACCGTTCACCACGCGCAAAAACACTTATTTGTACGTAAATATTAAATCATAATTTTATGCAGGTTTTACGTAACCTTTGTATTGTTCTTTGTTTATAAACCTCACCTTTTTGTTCGTTCTCGTAGACTTTGCTTATCATTGTACAGTAAAAATGTGAATCTAGTTTTGAACTATAAATATTGGAGCCGAAAAAAGTGAAGTAATAAGCAGTACTTGTGCTTTCAATTGTACACGGAAATAACGGAATTGCGTGTAGATTGGAAATATGCGTAATTATTCGTACTTGCCCAAAATGGACGTTTTAATTAATTCAGTACTTCTTTAACACATTGTTTACACGGCATAAGTGTCTTTGTTCTTATACTAAACTAAAAACAATGGGTTAATCCACGTTTTGCTTGCACAGTTTATATCCCACATGCCCTACCAACATGTGTACTCAAAAAGTAATTATACGGCCACATTGTATTCTAATGCCTGACAACCGAGTCGGTCTGACATAGCAACACAAATTCAGCTGTTTCGTGTTCGTCAAAACACTTACGTTTCATTTTAATGCCCAATGTTTTTCTTAAGCAGCATTTTGAAGCCTTGAGGTAATTCACTGCAGGAAGCAAGCAAAGATTTAAACACTGGAAAAAACGTGAAGCCTTTCACAATCTACGCTGCACAAAATAACTCAAGTTTGCAAATTAACATCCCGGCATCACACAGCAGATCATTGTTTTCTCCGCGTAGTTTAATTTTGCAATGAGAAGTTTGACGACATCAAGCGCGAGTAAGTGGCAATGTTTCTCGGGAATTATCATCACTAGTTCCCCTTTATCTTGGCTTTTAGTTAGTCGACAGGTTAGGGAATGATCAAACAACGATACCTCGACACAGTAAAAGTGCCATCTTTAGTTAGTATAAAGATCTTGATCATGCGATCAAAATCTTATGAATAAATAGAAATATGAATACTTTTTTATCTGTCTGTCTTTGAGGCATTTATTTCCAGCTGAGGTACAACCAAAGGAGAACTGAAGATTCTAGAGCGATATTATTAAGTAAATGAAGCAATGCCGCCAAAGATTTTTATTTAAATTAACAATGATACGAGATAAACTATACTTAGGATATAAATTTGCATGTTCTTTTTCGAAACACCATTATGTACCTAAACAGTGTTTGAGGCTGAGACGAATTCACTTTCTGTTAATTTGTTGTGTTTCTTTGCCAGAACATTGCCGAATGGAAACCCAATTTAGCTTAGAATGTGCAGGCAAGATAATCCTCACTAACTCTGTTGTTCTGTTGTCACTATTGCAGTATCTTCCAGTTCACAGGATGCCTTTTGTCCAGTCCCATCTGCATTTATGTCGACTTACAACAAGGAATACACGGGTACTTTTGGACCTCCAGCCCCAGATGCAAGGTATAAACTGACTAGCTGCTACAAACAAAACCTTTCCGTGCATTTTCTACTCCCACCCAGTCCGGGTACAAGTGATCTTATTTTATTTTTCGGCGCGCGTTTTATTTGTGCATAATACCGGCGATTGATCCAATAAAATCGTGCGAGAGAAACACTGCTATCGCGCTTGCCTCGCGCGTCACACTCGATTCCGTGTCCTACTGAGATGCTCGTCAATTAAACTGTTCTGAGCCGTACTGTTATTTGTTTTTACACGTGGCTTTCTTAGTATTAGAACAGACAGTGCTTACAGAGACAGTCAACGATGTAACAAGACTTCCAAAACAGATTAAGGTTAAATATGAAAGTTGTAGGTAATCTCTGTGGACGAAAAATAGTATCTTCTTCAATTCCAAAGCAGATTTGCAGCAGGCCTGAGATAATCGAATTTCGACTCAGTCTTAGTCTGCAACTGTTTAAATGAGACTCTTTTAGTACAATTAAAAGCTTTTAATTAAGTTCTGAACATCACTGCCTTTCAGTGTTAACGACGGATTTCACAGGACGAAAGTTGACAATTCAAACACTCGCCTCTAGCTAGTTAGGCTGTCATCTCTCAAGCGGAGCGGTCTTTATGGAAATTTTCGCACGTAGTCCGGCCAAGCCTGTACGTTTGACCGCCAGTAGTTGATGGTCGTGAGAGTCAAAAAACCAAGTCCCTCATTTCTTGCAAACTCTTGTCCCCGACTGATGTAGCTTTGAAAACGTTTCATCAATTATTAACATTGCTTTCATAATTCCTTGCAGAGTACGAACATCGCGATTCTACCCACCGGGACAACCAGCGGTTTACTCCACATACAGGACTCATTTTCTAAGTCACCAGGGGCAACCTAGCATAAGAGTGCCATTTGGCACCTCCTCTGGAAGCCGGAATAACAACCCCCATCCTCACAACATGGAACAGGTGTTCGGCCATCCGAGCAAGGTAAGGCAACACAAATAAGTGATTAGAATATAACTTCTTCTTAATATAAATATGCCAACTTAGGCTTAAAAGTCAAGAGAAGAAGGAGATTGATCATTGACGAAAAATTCTCCTTGGATTAATGAGGAGAATTTGTGTTTGGCAAATCAGATTTACGATCCAAGCCCCGGAAAAAAATCCTCTCCTCACTTTATACTGCTACAGAACTGGAACGTAAGATGGCAAATCTAACTGATACGCTTTCTCTCTCCGTAGGGCTATTTTGTATGGTCCCATTACCGAAAGCTGCCCCCACTGAGCCGTGCCGTGCATGCACCAGGAGTTTCTTCCAGTTCTGAGCTCCTGAAGAAAGTGTGCCGGGACAAAACTCGGTCCATTTACCAACAGGATTATGTTCCTCCCGTTCAAGGTAGTATTATTTAATGCTACTTTTATTTTCTTCCCTAAATAAAATTGATCTTGTCTCTTAAATATGTAAGCTTACTGTTCATTCAAAAAGTTAGTGGAGTGGAGCACTGTTTTGCAAGCAGGACAGAGAACAAGTAAATTTTAGCCATGAAGAATTTCATACACTAATTTACATTGTTCCTTTTCGTTACTAGATGTGCCCTCCCAAAGAAGCGGCCATGGAGACTGGGAACTAGACTTGCAAAGACAACAGACTGAAGTATTCACAGAACTATTCACAACTTTTTAATCGGAAATTTGGAAAATGTTGTGTAAAAAGGAGACATATTAAGCAAATATGAACGTAATGAAAATCAGAGCAATCCATTGTGCCATGTCAACGATAATTGTGAATTCACTACAGCCTGCAGATAAATAATTATATTTGACTTTTCAATTCAAGTTATGAAAAAGATTGAAAGTAACCCGCGAAGGTGGCCCTGAGCCCAGAGCCTGTCCTAATTACCCAGAAAACAATGCGAGATTGGAGTACCTATTATTGCCACTGTGAGTGTTCGAAAGACTAGACCAGGAAAAGCTACATTCTTATCTTGCTATGTAGGCAATCTTTCTCTCAACGGATAAACAAATTTCAGGAATGGGAATTTTCACACATTTTTATCAAAAACACGCCATGTTTGAATCTGCTAAATTCAAAATGGCGGTGAATTAGACCGGGATTTCTGATGTAAATAAGACTGAGTAAGTAAACACACAAAGTGAAACACTCTTTTAGAGTGTTGGTAATCAAGTACTTTTGTGTGCGAGAATACATTATTGAATGCTCTGACTACTGAAATAAAAGCTCGTGTTGAAACCAAAAACAGCGCCTTTTGTTTCTTGAGTTGAATACTGAATAAAGTAAATGAATTCGCGAATATTTACAGTTCTTTGTTTGAATTAACTCATCTTGTCTCCAGGGAGTTTTGCCATAGGAGGACCTTAAGAGAGTGTTGCACTGTTCAAAAACCCAGACTTACTGAGAGAACTGCAGAAGCTAATTTAGAATCCGCTGGATTGAATCGATTGTAGTCGAAATTCATCTTGAATTCATTTTTATGGAGTTATAAAACAGAGACAAACTAATTCTATTCTAGTTTATAGACGGTCTCGTTTAATGTCCTTTCGTTGAGTGTTTGATTGCGTGTTAATGAGTAGACAGACTAAACAAAGGAGGATTTGAATGGCGTGTACACAAGTGTAAACAACCAATCACGGTCAAGTAATTATCAGGGGAATTTAGCTGATTAAGTTCGTGGAAACCGTGGAAACGCTTAAACGCTAAACTGAGGTTGTATAATCTTAAAGGTATCTATTTCGATTCTTCTATTAAGGTAAGAAAACAAAGGTTTCAGTTGTATGGGTTGACTTACATTTAAGCAGATGTGATTTTTACTGCGCAAGTTTTTCAGAAAAAAACAATGCACTTTTTAACGGCGATTTTGAGTTACGATATCTCAAACACGTTTTTACGCAAAACAATAGAGGCCATAGTGTACATTTTGTAACGTTTCTTTACAAACAAACTTGTATAAAGGTGTTTGTGGTACTGATCAAATTTCGTGACTCGCTGAAGTGATCATGAACGCACATGTATATCTACCGTGGGGCCCATTTTATTTGATAACCAACGTGACTCCAAACGTTTCACTACGTGCAAGGGTAGCCGTATTTAAAGAGGCTTTTAGCTAAAGGAAAGCGACTCACTGACCGCGTTTTCTTCTGCATGGCTAAACAATATGATCGTAATAACATTAATTTTGTTAGACGATTGATAGATGCATGAGTTTCTGCTGAAATATTGTTTTAAATGTATCTTGCATATTGGTGAGATAATGAAATGTCAACTTGAATTGTCTATTTGATTGTTTCCTGATAGCAAATTGTTTGCATAACATTTGCACAATTGCCTACCTAGGAGTAAACAAGATCTATATAGCACTAAAATCGCAATTTTTTCGAAAACAGCAGTGTGCCATCATTATCAAACGTTCTACTAATCAACAAATAACGGTCTATAGCCCTACAAGCAAATTCAGATAAACAAATCTGCGCCGCAAATTACAGTACGCAAATTACAGTACTGTTCACTTAAACTGCTCTTAAGACAAATAAAATCTTTAAAATTAATAATTGTTCATTGTACTCTGCGAAAAGTTTATTGCACAATCTACTTTTCAGCTCCACTTTCGATTCATGGCCAGGGAGTAAAAAAGATCTCAAATATAGACTTTATCCTATTGTAACTGAATTGAATGACTGCACTATTTCTGGGAAAGATTAATGAGAGTAATTAATATCCACGTATTTCCTATTCATACAGATACTACTTTAATGCCCACTTGAGGAGATAACTTGCCGGTGAGGCGGTTTTGATTGGTCAGTAGCCGTTGTCATGTGACATGCCTTACCAGGGCGGGAGATATCTACCTCCTATCGGTAAAGAGACCTTCGTATTTTTTACTTATTTAGGAATCTCACAAACACACTCAAATGCAGACGTGAGGCTAACAGATGAGAGCAGATTTCGAACAGTACAATATTCACTGATCGGTTTATCCTGTCTAAAAATTTGTATTATTATTATTATGATTGTTAGTATTAGTATTAGCATTAGCATTAGCATTAGCATTAGCATTAGCATTAGCATTAGCATTAGCATTAGCACTTGAAATAACGCTACACACTGGGTGTCATTCTTAGACTCAGAACCACGTTATATGCACAGCATTATAAAAGCACACACTAAGCAACATCAGGCTAAACAGTAGCTTTCACATTGTAAATGCTCAATGAAGCTTGATTTCATTATCTGCAGCAACTCCAATACAATCCACATATCAAAAGGATTTCATCAATCAGCCGGTGAATCCGCCAAAGTCATTCAAATACAGATCCACCAGCAGCTTGCGTGAGTATATTAACATTTCTTAACTAAACCAGAAATCTATAACAATTATAGCAACTTGTCCTGTCACGGCTGTCATGAATCACAACATTTTTCTTTTATTCCATTTTGACTTTCAGCTCCAATTAATTACTCCAACTATCGCATCGTAAATAAGGCAACTAAGTACAGTGACGAGTTCCAAGGAACATTTGGACCCGCTGCACCAAGTGCCAAGTAAGTTTGATGAAAGAGATTGCGTGATCGACTGTAACGGCGGCGCGAAATAAACGGTCTGTGCGCGAATCGAAATAATTTGTGTACAAGATACAAGTATATTCGTCTTTTAATATTTACCAGTTCCAAGGATAAGACATTTGGCAAGCAATTTTGACTGTGATCGAATTTAAGAGATGAAGATGTAAGACCTAATTAGTTGAGAAGAAAAAACATTTGCATTCATTCATATTTGCATATTTGTATTCATTCAAATATAGTTAGTTTCATAATTCTCTTTCTCTTCTACATTTCCTTTCTTCTTCAGGCCACCTCCATACGATTACCCCTCAAAGGATCCTATTGAGATCTCCACTTACAGAGCCAATTTTAGAGAGAGCAACTATCCGAGACAAGGACCTCACCCCACCTCCCCACTGCGTAAAAATAATCCACACCCGAGAACAATGACGAACGCTTTCAACTATCCTAAAAGGGTGAGTCTCATTTTTGGCTTCAAACAATTAGCATAGAATTAAGTGAGCCTGTGGATTTCACTTTTCTTTCAAGAGTGCGAGTGGTTACCAAGTAACGTGACTTTTTCTAACGTGTTTCTGACGGAAAATCAGTTTAAAAAATGCTTGTCCTGTTAACTAATGATAAGGCAGCGACCACCAGGAAGTAACTCTTTTTCCACTGTTACTGTTCTGAATGCATTGACGCTTTTACGGTGTACGTGAGCAATGTTCCATTGAGCTTTTCTCGCAGTAAACGTTGACCACCTTAAGCCACCGTTTGAAAACTCTGATCGTGATATAGCATAAAGTACAACACTTGCAATTGGCACCACTGACTTGTGGAAAGTTTGGTTCATTACTTGAAGGATAATAACTGGAAGCTAGCGATGGCTAGAAGTCGAAAAGGGACTTTTCTACTCTTTCCAACGGATTACTTGCATTTTTGGAGTGAATTAAGAAACACAATGCAACAAAAACAGAAATTAATCTACCGTTTTTTATTCTGCCATCCTTGCCTTGTCTCCTACTCTCGAGCTCCCTACTCTGTTATAATCTGGATCTCTATTCCCCATCTTCCCTTATGTCTGCCATTAATCTTTTGCAGGGCTATTGGGTGTGGCCACACAGACTTCAACCAATACATTTTCGATGATTGTGACGAGTGAAGCGAAGAAAATGAAGCCAAAGTCTGATCATTTATCTTAGTAGAATAATGTAGCTAACCAATATAATTTTACTACAAAACAGCATCATAGCGTATTTATGCACTCACCAACTGTTTAAGAGTGGAAGCAATGTGTAGTTACGTTTCAAAATAAAGCAAACCTTAAAAGGAGCTCAGTCACGGTATTTTGAGTTATTTTGGCCACATACAAAATTACCTTTAAATGGTAGGAAACCTGAAAATAACAGTTTAATAAGATAGAAAAACACCAAAGAGATACTGATAAACCATAAAGGAACAAGGATGGCTAAGGATGGAGAAGATTGACACGGATTACAAACGACGAAATTGAGGCTAAACTTTTCAATATGTCCAATCCGTGACGTAGCTCCTTTAACTACATGTATTTAGTTCCACGAAAGTTTCAATGCAAATGTACAACGTACACATTAGTTATAATAAAATATTAAGACAAACAGCATAGTCATGGGCTGGTATTTGCATTTTCGACTTACTGGTTTTGTTTTTATTTTTAAACTCGAAAACAAAAATATCTTGAATACGATGCAAATCGATGCCACTCCTGAATATCGGCGACAATATTTTGTCTAAAAACCAGACTCGGATCAAGCTAAAAGTGTAAGCCTCGACCTTTTCAGTGACCATTCTCTTTTTTCTCTTTTTTCCCCAGTATTTAATTTGCTCGTACCCTTATATACACCTGGGTGGAGTGAGGCACTGTGAGACTGTGGTGTCTTGTCCAAGTATAAAACACTGGCTGTGACCCGAGCCTAGGCTCGAACCAGGACCGCTCGACCCGTATTCCAGCGCACTAGCGTTATTAGGACACCGCGGCTTCCACAGTCTATTTTTATTGTCAGCTTCAAAAGCTGCTGCTCAGTAATTTATGCAGTCTGTGGTTTGGTATCCACTCTGCGAGCAGAGCCTCTTTTATCTCTTTTTTGAGCGGACAGGAGACGGAAAAAGCATACGTATCGTAAGAAAAGGCTCTTTTTTTCTCTTGAAGGGTGTTTGGTATCTTGCGCGGTCTGACGAATTTTATGTTTTATTTTCTATTTTTATTATTTTAATTTTTTGCATCTTCGCTTAAGTTTCTTTCTGTTTTGTCTGAATAATGCATCAGTCCCATATGCACTGTCATGTACAAAGAAAACTAATTAGGATTACTAGGAACACATTTTTTAAAAAACAAAAATCAGCAAACATAGTTTAGAACCAAATAACGACAATAACCGTAAAGGTGGATCATTTAATTCAGAATTGCTTTCCTGCTTAAGCTGCGTCCATAACGGTACGGTTATTGCAAGCACGAACGAAATTACACTACTTTGAATAGACTGTTTTAATCTGTATGCAAATAAGCTACACATTTCTCAAAGGGCTGTTAAACAACAAAATGAAGTGCAAACAACATTAAATTATTCATTGCCACCTACTCGCGACTTCATTAAGGACTTGAAAAAGAGATGTTGCGAAAGTGCTCCGTTAAGTGGTATGACATTTAGAGCAGTGATTATTTACCAATCTAGCCGGTAAATATTGCTTTCGTGTCAAACCAGCCAACAGATTATGGACAAAATTAAGCTGTAAATCTAATTTCTGTGTCCAACAAAGGGTTAACAGACCGTGGTGAGGTCTAATTTAGCCGTCTTTTCACAACGCGATAATTCCACCAACAATGGAACACACAGATGTTCTGATCTACTAAACAAATACTTAAAATGCAGCAGCAAACACCGAGATTACAGCTCAAGTTACTTGAACGAACGCAAACTCGTAAAATTGCCTAACACTGTTGCGCAAAGCGGCTAAGTTATTAAGGCCGTCCAATACTGGTGCCACTTTCCGCTGGAAATCTGATCCCTTCTTAAACAGGTGCCTTGCGAAAGCGCGTCCAGTGTGCAAAGTATTTCTTTGGCGAAGCATTTGACACGCTGAAACTTTTAACGATGAGAGAAACTGTCTACGAAATTCCACCAAAGGGCCAAGGAATACCTTATAAAGATTGGGCAACAACAGGTAAAGAAAATAAAGCTTTCTTCCCCTAACTTAACTCTAAAAGCTGGTACATTTTTTTGGATGCACATGAAATGAAAATGTTTGTCAATTTGTACTTTACTGTCATGGCTCGGCCTTACTGTTGTGGTATTCGTGTTTGCAGTGAAAGAGGCCAGAGCTCGGCAGATTCCAGTCGGTTTACCTCAAAACTTGAAGAACTACTTCGAGAATGCTTTGAAGAAACCTCCGATTTCTAATATGTTCGGGTAAGTTTCTATTCGTTAAAATAAACGTAATTCATTTTATTCATTTGAGTTTTCCAAACAATGGCGACTCGCAGCATAGCAACAACAGGGGCAAATGTGTACTGTAGAACTTCCACAAAATACCTGGAAATGTTTAAAGGAAAAATTTCCACGCCCTGTTGAGAAGGCATTTAAAGGAACTCTCAGGTTTTCGCGGGTATTTGACCATGCTTAGACTAGACTATTTCGTGTTTAGTTCTTTTCTGAATTAATTACTGTATCGCTATTGCCATTTACCCTTCATGGCTGTCAACAATGCGATCTCCGGATTTCAAGTCCAGCGCCCTAGCCACTCGGCCACGCTGCCTCCGCTTAATAACTCGGAACTTTTCACGTCAGACAAGGTTACTTTTTGTTGTAACCCGCACTATCGAGCTTTTCTTCTGAGGGCTGTACTGTCATTATCAACACTTAATTTTTTTTCTCTTATGTGGAATGGAACTGTCAAAGAAAGAAGTATTCCATTCAAGCGATTTTAGGGCCTGATGTTATTGAGTTGAATGTAAACATTTCTAAACAACCCGATTTATTTACTTGACAAGTGCTTGTCAGTTTGATTTCCAGGCTAGAATTTGCACATATTGAAAAAGTCATCTTTCCCCCCCCCCCCCCGAATTAATTTCGTTTCTATTTTTTCCTCACGCAGCGGAGACCTCCCACAGGCACATGCGCAACGCAGGTCACATGACGCGAGGAGGACAAGAAAAACAGTGCTTAGTCACGTGAGCAGGAACAATCCACATCCCACGATATTCTTCCCTTTTCAAACTGGCGATAGGGTAAGAAAAATAAATATACCTTAAAACACCTTTCAATTTCTTTGACCACTGCCCAGCTGAACGAGAGATTAATTTCGCCATCTAAAGTGTTTTCTTTTTTCTTTTGTGTTTATCCTTGTTGTTCTTTTATTCCCGTTACAGCTTCAGACATACATGGTCTGGATACCAGCTGACAAGGGCTCTAGCTGCTCTCTCCCACCCGTCCCTCGCAAGGCACAAGGCGAGCGGTCCCCTCCCTCGAGAAACAGCCAATCGAGAATGAACAGAAACTTTGGGCAGTTCGCGGGTCTTTACCAGACCACTTATCAGGAAGAAATTGCACGAACTCCTTTTCTTAGGAGAAATGGTACGAATGAATTTTGGTTATCGTTACAAAATTAATTAAATATATTATTGGTAAGAAATAAAATTCGTTTTATGTCGTCAACAAAGTTACGCCGAAGAATTATCTGAGCTCATATTTGTATTTTTTAAGTCAGATACGTTACTGAGAAACGTCACATATCATTGTCAAATCAAGCTGTTAAAGAAACTAGCGGAGAAATAGACTTCATTAGACTTTTCTTGACCAAAGAAAAATCTTAAGAGTCCGCACTTGGCGCTAGGTGCATAGTAATCTAGTTCCCTGTGGTTTACCTTTGAAGTTTCGAAACTTCAACGGAAAAGCTCTGGGAACGAGCTTCGATTCGGTGCAAGTTTGTTTTGCCTATTGCATTAATTTCATCCGCTGTGGTCGGCGCGACGAACAGAATTGATTTGAGCTAACTTATTGTGAAAGTCACTCGGAAACCAAACTAACTACAACGGCTCTGCTTTTTTGACTTTGTCGTCTTGTTGTTTTGTTCTAGTCAACATGGGGGATCACTTTCCAAACTGCAGTATCAAGAACAGTAACAGAAGCCCCTTACATCGACTTAAAGTGATGTGAATAGCGTCAGGGAAATAGCGCTCAACAACTATTACAAAGCTCAAGGATACAAACACAGATTGGAGAACACGACCGTTTCAGATAAAGTATATAGTTGGAACAACTTGACTTTGTGATTTGTGTGTAAAAAAACTTTTAGTATTGTACATTCGCAATTGAAACTTTAAAATATTAGATTAAAAGTGTCATTTAAAAAGACTGGTCTCTTTTGTTATTGTCCTTTTAGTTTTTAATTATTTATATATTTAGTCTTCTTTCAAGACATGGGTTTGGCCATGGTTTGGCAGAAATGTTACTAGCATCGAACATTCGGCTAGTGCTGTTTTTGCTGCTTTTAGGCCAGTTTTACCATTTAGAGAAAGGAAGAATGCCTCGCTAGGTCTCTCCTTCGCAGAGATTCGAACGTTCATTATAGAATCCGCTGCGCGAGGTGAGTGCGTCACGCAGTCCCGTGCCTGCACTCACATCGCCCGAAAAAAAAAACCCTTGAGCCTATGCGGAGAGCGTCTCGTTACTAAATTCCTCCTGATAAATCCAACAGCTAAAGCTTTCAACTTCGCTTGTACTTTCTTCACTCAAAGAAAACACATCAAACGCTTTCCCACCCTGAGTTGCAGCTGGCTCCGGAACGTGTCTTAGTTGAAAGCCCTGATCATGCTGCTTGCGTTTTAAAGAACTGTCTCTTGCGTGTATTTCTTCATGTCGCTTGCAATCTGATGAGCGGCTAAAGCCCTTGTTACAATGCTTGCATGTAAACGGCTTCTCTCCTGTGTGAGTTCGTTCATGTCGCCTACAATTTGATGACTTGTTAAAGCACTTGTTACAGTGTTTGCACGCATACGGCTTCTCTCCTGTGTGAGTTCGTTCATGTTGCTTGCAAGCTGATGGGCCGCTAAAGCATTTACCACAATGTTTGCATATATACGGCTTCTCTCCTGTGTGAGTTCGCTCATGTTCCTTCCAATGTGATGACTTGCTAAAGCCCTGATTACAATGCTTGCATGTATACGACTTCGCCCGTGTGTAAGTTCGTTCATGTTCCTCGCAAGCTGATGGGTCGTTAAAGCATTTATCACAATGCTTGCGTGTATACGGCTTCTCTTTCGTGTGAGTTCCTTCATGTCGCTTGCAATCTGATGAGCGGCCAAAGCCCTTATTACAATGCTTGCATGTATACGGCTTCTCTCCCGTGTGAATTCGTTCATGTTGCTTACAATGTGCTAATTGGCTAAAGCCCTTATTACAATGCTTGCATGAATACGGCTTCTCTCCTGTGTGAATTCCTTCATGTCGCTTGCACTGTGATAACCTGCTAAAGCTCTTATTACAATGCTTGCATGCAAACGGCTTCTCTTCCGTGTGAGTTTGTTCATGTCGCTTACAATCTGATGAGCGGCTAAAGCCCTTATCACAGTGTTCGCATGTATGCGGCTTCTCTCCTGTGTGAGTTCGTTCATGTTGCTTACAATTTGATGACTTGCTAAATCCCTTATTACAATGTTTGCATGTATACGGCTTCTCTCCTGTGTGAGTTCGTTCATGTTGCTTGCAAGACGTGTGGCTGCTAAAGCACTTTTCGCAATGTTTGCATGTATATGGCTTCTCTCCTGTATGAATTCGTTCGTGTTCCTTACAGTTTGCTAAATGGCTAAAGGTCTTTTTGCAATGCTTGCATGTATACGGTCTCACTCCTGTGTGAGTTCGTTCATGTTGCTTACAATGTGATGAGGAGCTGAAGCTTTTATTACAATGATTACATACATACGGCTTCTCGCCTGTGTGAGTTCGTTCATGTTTCTGGCAATTTGCTAATTGGCTAAAGCACTTGTCACAACGCTTGCATGTATAAAGCTTTACTCCTGTGTGAGTACTCTCGTGTTTCTTGCAATGTCCTAATTGGCGAAAGCGCTTATCACAATGCTTGCATGAATATGGCTTCTCTCCTGTGTGAGTTCTCTCATGTTGCTTGCAATTTCCTGACTGGCCAAAGCACTTATTACAATACTTGCATGTATACGGCTTCTCTCCTGTGTGAATTCGTTCATGCTCCTTGTAAGCTGATAACTGGTTAAAGAACTGTCCGCAATGCTTGCATGCGTGCGCCTCCTCTGGTATCTTGGTTGCCATATCCATCGAAGCAGGTTATGATTGGCTTAAAACTTAGGCCGCGTTTTGTCGAAAAACATGTGTTCCTTCCGCCACTAACCCGGATGTTGGACTTGATTCCCTTTTAAGGCGGTATGTCAAATTTTCTGTCAAGATAGATGTTTGTGCCGTATTCCTAACAAAATGACGAAGAAAATATCATATTAGGTTTGTTACTTTTCGGGCAGGCTGGTGGGAACCGGTTTACAATTCGTGTTCAAGGCGCAGTCATGGGACTACTGATCCTAATTTTATTTTTCCAAAATAAATTGTTAACCTATATAAAATTTTGCAGTACTCTGCTCTTTCTTTGGTGTGAGATACATTGTTTTCATGTTCTTCACACGTTTCACTCGGAGCCAGTAACTTTATCATCACTGCATTCACTCACTGTGTCGACATTGGAACAACAATATACATCTGGGAAATTCCTTTAGGTCACCAGCTAGATCAGATCAGCTACAGTCCTTACTCTCACTGAAATTTATTGAATACTTTTCTGAAGGGCAATGTATGCTGTGTTATTCTGTGTTTGGCCCGATCCAAACGCCGCTCCACTCATGTGCCGAACCAAACTTGATTAAGGGCCTCTTCATACGAGCCCGGTCAACCGGGTTAGCTCAGTTTCCGAGATCTCGCCTCGCCACTCTTTCCTTCGTAAAAATTTCGATGTGTTCATATGAGAAGCCAGGCTGGCCCGGTTACAGGGATCTCGGGTTTTGCGACCGAGATCTCGGTAACCGGACTGAAATTTTTCTCATATGAATACTCCAGCCCAGGTAACGGGGACGCAACATTTTAGACGAAATAGCTTCGCCCTCGCAACATAGCGGCCAAAATGGCATAATTTTTGCCTTGTATGTATTTCCACAGGCGAATTAGCTTTATTAATAAAGTTACAAGAGTCCACAAAGCTGCGACAGCCGCGAACGATACAAGTTTATGTTCCACCATTTTGGTTCGGTTTCTTAGATTTTATCCCGGTAGATCGGGCAAAAATTTCCCACAACAAAATTCGTCCCGGGAACCGAGCCAGCCCGGTTACCGGCCTCATATGAAGAAGCCCTAAGTTCGACTTTGGAGCGCCGGCTGGTTCAGACGGCGTTCTTGCGTCGAACTTAATTCGGGAAGCCGGTGGTAACAATTTTCGACGAGAAAATACGCGTTCTGAATTCAATAACTCTGTCCAAATAGAAAAGCTGTGACTAACATTTCGCTGTTATAGCAATATCTAGGGAAGCAAATTCAAACTCAAGGTTCAGTGTTTGTATTTAGACAGGTTTTCTCCCGGTTAATTCGACTTGTTAAAGGGAAATCGCAAAACCTGGCCTATTATCACGAAGAAAAAGCAAAACATGAATTTGCGCGAAAGAAACTCGCTTGTACAGTCCCGTTTCTCTTAAGTCGAAGGCATATTTAATTTCGTTGTGTTTATTTTTATTGACGACTTCGAGCTTCATGCATGACAGGTCACGCCACTCAGTTTTGAGCCAATCACGAGTCCCGTTATATGAAAAATACATAACAGTAATTTATGCATTAGGTTCGACCCATGAGGAGAACGCCGTATGAATCAGCTGCCGCTCCAACGTCGCATAGTGCGACAGACCCTGCCGAATTTAATATTGTTTGCCGCACCAAACCTAACCTGCCGAACCAAACTGATTCAAACGCCGCTCTTCTGCCGTACTTAACTCATCAGTTATGTTCGGCGCATGAATAGAGCGGCGTTTGGAACGGGCCTTACTCTGTTATTCTCAAATACAAATCCAAAATGATGACTTTTTAAATATCTCCAGCGTAGGGTGGACGGAAAAGTAAACATATGATGCCTTTTCAAAGTGAAACCTCCGTGTTCAAATTCCTCCGTCGTAACGTGGACGGGGCCTAAAACGCGGTGATAAAACGATACCCAACGCTTTTTCTCGATTTCCATGTCACGTGCTCATGCTCACTCTCGATTTGCTAGGGATAAATTGGCTCCTGTAAAAATGTTTTTCCCAACATGCAAGATTTATTCCATTAACAACACTATTTTCACACTGATAGTGTTACAAATCACCACCAGATATTCGTATCCACCTTGATATTTAGATAATTTCTAGAAACTGTTGCACACTTACTCCTGTCTACTCCTTGTTTACGAATGGGATCGGACCAAATGTTGTTAAAAGATGCCGGATCATGTGTACTGAAGGCATTCGCGGTCGAGTGTTAATCGACACTCTTGATCGATACCCTTGATTGACGTCTCGATTAATACTCAACAGACATCCCGATCGATACCCGTCAACACTCTATCGACACTCGATCAACAGTCGGTCGATAGTCAGCCGAGTATCGACAGACTCATATGAATTGATCGAAAATTAGTCGACTCTCGACCGACTGTCAACCAAGATATTGATGAGTGTCAATCAAGTGTTAACCGAGGTGTTGATGGAGTGTCGATCGAATATCAATCAAGGGTCGATCAAGGGTTATAAATTAGTTATTTATTGGGTATTGCTGAAGTGAATTATTTCTTTCATCATTCTCAATATCAATAATCCAGTTTCTGGATTCCAGATTCTGGATTTTGGACTCTGGGATTCTGGTTCCAGATTCCAGTTCCAGATTCCAGTTCCAGATTCCTGGTTTTAGGGTTGCCCTCCTCACAATTTTCTGATGAATTTCAGATCAATATTATTGATCAAATATGCAAGTTAAGCTTTCTGTCAACTGTCCACAAGTATATCACCTTGTGGTTTAATATATAGATTTAGGCCAGCCTAAAAGCGTAGCTCCTGGGCCGGGTTGTTCCGAGCCAAATAACCCAGGAAAAGGTAGCTAGAATTTTGATTTGAGTTTTGTAACTTTGCGTTGAGGTTTTCTGTATATTGTTTGGCCTTCTGTTTTGAGTTTTAATAATCACTCTAAACACAAAAACAAAGCAGCAAACATTTGTATAGAAGAAAAAGTTAATTCAGTTAACTTTTAATCCTGGATTAGCGTTAACCGGCTTCCGAACAATCCTGCACTGTTTTCAACAAGTTAACCTGAGCTGAGCCCACGATCCAATAGAAAAACCAGCACTTGGTCAGCGGTCAACTTCAAAAAAACACACGACCTCGATGAGCTGTAAACTTGAGCCCGCGATATGGTCACGTGATACTGGTCAGCAGATATCTTGTGTCAATTGATCATAACATGGATGTACAATATCAAAGAAGTACATGGTAAATCAAGGTGCATGTCTCTCAACCTTTTATTTGGAGTATGGCCGCCATGTTGTGCGACTCTGTCATCATCGTCGTCGCCGTCGTGCGTACGCGCCCACGAGCAATACCGCTAGCCATAATAACCATGAGAAAATTAACTCATGGGTTTCCTTATCTTTCCTACATGAGTATGGGGCTCCGCTTGGCGGCCCTTCGGGCCACCGGAGCTCTGCTATAAATTTAAGTCTATCCTTGTTCCAGTTTGTCTAAACATAATATGTGGACATTAATTTTAATACTAAATATAATATGTGGAGACTTTTGTTTCCTTATTAGTTATGACGTTGAACAGGCTAATCACTCAGAGTTTTCATCTTTGGAAAACACAGATTAAGTATTGACTTTATTAGAATTGTTTAAACTACTTTCTAAAATTTGCAGCCCCACATGTTCAGCACTTTTCACTGATTTTAAGTACAAGTATCTAGTCTCCATTACTTCCCTGAAGGGAGTAAAATTATATCACCATGTCAGCAGTTATAGGAAATTCAAGTTTATATTTAACTCATAAGCCGCTGCATGTCATTGTCATCCCACTTAACTGACAAATTGGCAAAGGTAATGTTTGCGTCATTCTAAGTGGTCTATTCCACTAATACTTTTCCTACTTTCCACTCGTCAAAAGACAATAAGTATTTCTGCTACCCCTGAATGGGATAATAGTCCAATGCAGAGTTACCCCCCAGGTAGAACATTTAACAGTACCAATTTTAAACCTGGGTGGAGAAAGGTACTGTAAGAGCAAAGTGTCTCAGAACTGAAGGCAGACTTTAAACACAAACACTACAAGTCTTGCAAATGTCTAAGGTGCAAGCCTCTACAGGGCTGTGAGGTGGGGGGTGTATCTCCCCATGACCCACGAAAAAATTAGAAATTCTGGTGAAAATTAGAATTGTTGTTTATCAATTTCCTTTTAGACACCTCCTCCTCCTCCTTGGTGGTACAAATACAGTCACTCTAGTCTTGTTTGCCCAATTAGTGCTTGTGCCTGCATAGCTAGTGTTTGACGTGTCAGATGCATGATGACAAAAATTACAGATCACGTGTACTAAAAGCGTCTGCGGTCGAGTGTAGATCGATATGCTTGATCAATAACCTCGACTGACCCTCAATCAATACTCGATTGACACTCCATCGACATCTCAGTTAACACTTGATCGATACTACATCGACATCTTGGTGGACAGTCAGTCGGGAGTCGACTAATTTTTCATCGATTCGTATGAGCCAATTGACACTCTGAATCCATTTTTCCCACTAAAAGTACTTTTTTAAAAAAAAAATTGTTGGATAAAATCTGCAAGAGGCAAGTGCCTTGTCTTGCCTCTAGCTAGCTATGGCCTGGTGTCTTGTCTAAGAATTCAAATCAATGGCCCCTGGAGCCAAAGCTTGAATTGGGATTACTCAATCCAGAGTCTACCTTGCTAACCACTAGGCCACGGTGCCTCCACAATATCGTTATCAGCGTGTACATGTCTCAACTTCTTATTAGTTAACAAATAAATTCGATTGCTGACGGTTACCTCCACTCTAGTTTGTTGTATTGTCTCCTCTACTTAGAGCAGAAATGTTATTTATTCGACTGAGCGAAGAGAACGAGCATAGAATAACTAGCTTTAGTCCGTTGTATCAAGATACAGGGACCTTGGGCCTTCCTTTACAGCACGAACATAAAACACAAGGACCGCACACAATCACTATATCTGTTTTCCTTTACATTCAGAAAGAAGAAAAGAGGTGAAGCTGTATTCTTTAGCAAGCTTATACTTTACTTAGTACATTTACTCATACTCATACTACTTACCCTATAGTTTAGCTTATACTCTCTTACCTTTATAAACCAGCGACAACGGCTTCCACAGAAAATCACATGTAGGCCGCCATTACCGTGACACTAGAGTCCAGTCTCTCGATCTCTCCAGGAATATCCCAGTTGGGTGGGGTAACGGAGAAACATTCTCGTCTCTGAGAAACACACAACATCGGACACGATGTCCCATCCAGGCTGATAGATCAGGAATTAGTCCATCGAGGTAGACGGAAACAAGGATGGGTTAGGTGTGTGGACCAGTTCTGGATGTACGCAGGAGTAATGGGCTCCTGATGTGCGCGAGTTTGCTTTTACTCGATCTTCAAGCTAGTACCACAATTAAATTTATGTATTTTCTTCCTTGATTTTTAAATTTTGAAGCCTTCAGCAGAGGTAAGATAACAATTGTCCTAATTAGCATATATAACAAACAGACTCCCGAGAGTGAAGAATTCTGGTAGTTATAGTCAAATAACAACGCCATCATGCAAATCGCTTATTTCAGCGACAGTGCGCTCTTCTTTTAACTCTTGATCTGAGATGCCACGTGACAATCGGAGTGATACCTCAGATTGCACGTGCTTTGTTTTTATTGCTCAATTTCCCTGGGGCGGATACAGGATTTTAGAGAAGGACTACATACGGACGGGCCATGGTGGCCCCCTGTATAGTAGCCTCTTCCAGGGTTCAGTTAGTTGGGGCGCAGTGCGAAAAATGGCGAGCTAAAGAATAGGAGAGAAGGGCGGGAAACAGGATGTTACAGGCCGATTTCATTTCTTCCCACAGTTGACGAAATCTTGGAGAAGGCGGTTCACCCTCAACTTTACACCTATTTAACAGAGAATAATTTGATTTCGCCCAATCAGTTCGGTTTAAGACTAAACTCATCTACTGTTACTACCGCTTCTAAGTTTCCTGATCAGATCCTTCACTCCATGGACAATGGTTGTCTGGCCGGGGCTGTGTTCCTGGACCTTGCCAAAGCATTTGACACCGTTAATCATTCACAACTGCTTGAAAAGCTTTCATATCTTGAGGTTGATGACAGTGGCGGATCTAGGGGAAAGGCTTGTACCCCCCCCCCCCCCCCCCCGCCTATTTCGGGTAAAAAAAAGAAAAATCCACGGAGGGAAGAAAACCCGGCAGGGCAAGCAAAAGAAAACTGGGAAAACTGGGAAACTTGAGAAAAATCTGGATACTTTCCATCAACCAATCAAATGCCAAGATAAATAAAAGAACCGAGTATTGGCCAATCAGGTTGTATTTATTATCACTGCCATCAAACGTCAGCGAGCGATGGTAGCTCGCTAAGTCTTATTATGTTTTGATAATGGCGGAATTTCCCGACTTTTCTCCTCACCTTTTGGACGTCTCAAACTTTCAAATGGATTCTTCAGTAGTTGCGACTGATTTACTCGAGATGAGGGAGAATAATCACAACTAGAACTGTCAAAGAAGCACAAAAAACCTGGGTGTGCTGAGCTAAGCGAAGTGAGAACACTGTGTCTCTATGTCCGGCAGCTGGACAGGTTTTTCAAAATACTCCGTGTCCGGCAGTCAAAACGATTTTTTTACAAATTTCAGTTAATTAATAATGTCAAATCATTGTTTATATGGCTGAATACTAATTTTGGTGAGCCCGGCACCCGGTATATCGGGATTTATAACGTAGACTATTATAAAATGGCCGGCAGTCAAAACGTTTGAATAGCACTCCGGTTAGCCTAAAAGCACTCCGGTTAGCCTAAATAGCTCTGCGGTTAGCCTGTTTACGGTTAGCTTTCAATAATGCTAAGGGTAACTCTATAAATGCTTCAAAAAATTCCTCTGACAGCCAAATTGGACGAGGCCGTAGGCCGAGTCCAATTTTGGCTGTCCTCGAAATTTTTCTCATCCAATTATCTCCAAATTGGACAGCATGTAGTCCTATTACATCTACAAATTGCGCCATCATGTGCGGCACACGCGCGTACATGCTGCGTGGATTTTTGCGGATATAGCGCGGGGAAATGGCGTCCGAAATTTCCGAAATGTTTGATGCTTTTGGCCCACAAATCAATACGTTCATGTCTGTTGGAATTTTGTTTCAGCATTTTCGTCGTAAGCTGCTCCAGTTTGAGTGAAGTGAGACAGTGCCGAACTTAGTTATTGTTTTGTAACAATAACTTCCTCAGTTCATTCACTGAGACAAGAGCGCAAAAGAGAAGGTGACGAACGGATGCGGAAATAACCAAAAGTGAGAGTTCGGATGAGGTTTACTTTGTATTTCCTAGGTGTGAAGGCGTCCCATTTTGTGTACAGGCCGATAAAGGTCTTCTTTCGGAAAAAAGATGTTGAGAAAGAATGACTGTGGCGTTTGATGAGAATGTCCAGGAAAGGGATTGTACTGTTCTCTTCAAATTCAACGGTAAATTTGATATTTGCGTGACAGTTATTGAGGTAGTGTAGAAACTGAGTTGCTGTGTTTTTACTGTCAAACAAGGTGAAGGTATCGTCAACGTACCGAAACCAAATAGAAGGGCGAGCGTTGTTGTTAAGAACCCATTTCTCTTCAAAATGGTGCATAAAGATATTGGCCAAAACAGGACCTGAAGGAGACCCCATAGCCACACTATCAATTTGGTCATAGTATTGGCCATCAAATATGAAATGACTCTTCTTTGTGGCAAACTCCAGTAGAACTTTCAAGACTGAGCGGGACAGTGTTGGTGGATCGGGGAGGGCATACCATTTGTCAAGACAAATTTGTATTGTCTCATCAAGTGGAACGTTTGTAAACAATGAACTAACGTCAAACGAGCACATAATTTCATTGTTATGGTTATACGCCTTGGCCCAGTCTGCAAAACTAAAAGAGTCCTTGATCGTGAATTGATTCAGGAGAAACTTTATTTTAATTTTTAGGCGGGCATTTACAGATTTGAATGAACGAAAGGCTTCTTCAGTGTGAATTAATTCAAGACACAGGTAAGAGATTGCACATCGTTTAGATACTTGGAGTTTGAATGCTGCGGTCTGTGCTGTCGGCATCAATAAACATGTATTTTTGACGTTTATTTTGTGATCTCCCTTAATACGGACACCCGGATAATATCGACACTTCGGCGTGTAGCTTTGGTGCCCTTATTAACCGGGTTTTACTGAAACATACGAGACTGCTTCACCTGGATTTATTTTTTGTTCCTAGTTACTATATCAAAATTTCCAAGCAACCTCATCTCCGGTAATATGACTGACGTATTTTTCACGCTTTAAAAAACTATTTGTCACCGTAACCTTCAAGGACTCCATTATACTTTAAATACCATACACACTGTAAAGAAAAACAAAAAACAAGGACAACCGGGAAATTAAATGCGAGATTTATACCTTAGAATAGCGTAAAAGAAAGCGTCGTTTTTATTTCATATGTTAAAGATGATTTCCAGTACGTAATGCGCATTCTGGAGTTTGTTTGCGTTTTTTGTCTTGTTTCATGTAAGACATCACAACATGTAAACATTTCAGTCGCACCTATTTACATGAAGTGAATTCAAAGTTTCAAAACAACCGCCATTATGGATGCAAAGCAGGAGAAGCTTTATGCTGCGTTCTGTCTTATATCACTTGACGAAACAACTTCGCAGCTGTAAAAATCAATGAAGCTGTTGGAAAAGAATTTGAAAGGCCTCAAAGATAAGGTATGTGGTTCGTAACGAATAACGTCGATTCGCATTTCATCGAGTGAGCCATTATATTGTTTAAAATATTAGGGTGCCGAGACTGCGCAGTACGAACTGGAAATCACCTTTAATCCGTACTGCCATGTTGAACGGTACATACCTCCGCCGCAAAGGTTCGAACGTTCGTTTTAGAAATCCGCTGCGCGAGGTGAGTGCTTTCACGCAATCCCGTGCCTGCACTCACATCGCCTAGAAGATTTTCCCTACCCGAAAAACAACCCTTGAGCCTCTCCGGAGGCGAGAGTCTCGTAGGTAAACTCCTCCTGATAAACCCAACAGGTAAAGCTTTCAACTTCGCTTGTACTTTCTTCACTCAAACCAAACAACATTTCAGACGTTTTGCCACTGTGAGTTGCAGCTGGCTCCGGAACGTGTCTTAGTTGAAAGCGCTGATCATGCTGATTGTCTCTTGCGTGTATTTCTTCATGTCGCTTGCAATCTGATAAGCGGCCAAAGTCTTGGTTACAATGCTTGCATGTATACTGCTTTTCTCCTGTGTGAGTTTTTTCGTGTCGCCTACAATTTGATGACTTGTTAAAGCACTTATTACAGTATTTGCATGCATACGGTTTCTCCCCTGTGTGAGTTCGTTCATGCTGCTTGCAAGCTGATGGGTCGCTAAAGCATTTATCACAATGTTTGCATGTATACGGCTTCTCTCCCGTGTGCGCTCGTTCATGTTGCTTCCAATGTGACCACTTGCTAAAGCCCTGATTACAATGCCTGCATGTATACGGCTTCTCTCCTGTGTGAGTTCGTTCATGCTCCTTGCAAGCTGTTGGGTCCCTAAAGCATTTATCACAATGTTTGCATGTATACGGCTTCTCTCCTGTGTGAGTTCGTTCATGCTGCTTCCAATGTGATGAGCGACCAAAGCCCTTTCTGCAATGCTTGCATGTGTACGGCTTCTCCCCCGTGTGAGTTCGTTCATGTCGCTTGCAATCTGATGAGCGGCCAAAGCCCCTTTTACAATGCTTGCATGTGTACGGCTTCTCCCCCGAGTGAGTTCGTTCATGTTGCTTATAATGTGCCAATTGGCTAAAGCACTTTTTACACAGTTTGCATGTATACGGCTTCTCTCCTGTGTGAGTTCGTTCATGTCGCTTGCAACCTGATGAGCAGCCAAAGCCCTTATTACAATAGTTGCATGTGTATAGCTTCGTTCCTGTATGAGTTCGTTCATGTCGCCTACAATTTGATGACTTGTTAAAGCATTTATCACAATGCTTGCATGTATACGGCTTCTCTCCTGTGTGAGTTCGTTCATGTTGCTTGCAATGGGATGACTTGTTAAAGCCCTTATTACAATGTTTGCATATATGCGGCTTCTCTCCTGTATGAATTCGTTCATGTTCCTTGCAATTTGCTGAAAGACTAAAGCTCTTTCCACAATACTTGCAAAAATGTGGTCTCACTCCTGTGTGAATTCGTTCATGTCGCTTGCAATATGATGAGGAGCTGAAGCTTTTATTACAATGATTACATGTATACGGCTTCTCTCCTGTGTGAGTTCGTTCATGTATCTGACAATTTGCTAACTGGCTAAAGCACTTTTTACAATGCTTGCATGAATACGGCTTTACTCCTGTGTGAGTTCGTTCATGTCTTTTACAATGTTCTAATGTGCTAAAGAACTTATTACAGTGCTTGCATGGATATGGCTTCTCTCCTGTGTGAGTTCTCTCATGTTGTTTGCAGTTTCCTAATTGGCTAAAGCACTTATTGCAATGCTTGCATGTATACGGCATCTCTCCTGTGTGAGTTCGTTCATGTCTCTTGCAATCTGATGAGCGACCAAAGCCCTTTTTACAATGCCTACATGTATACGGCTTCTCTCCTGTGTGAATTCGTTCATGCTCCTTGTAAGCTGATAACTGGTTAAAGTACTGTCCGCAATGCTTGCATGCGTGCGCCTTCTCCGGTATCTTGGTTGCCATATCCGTCGAAGCAGGTTATGATTGGCTTAAAAATTATCCCGCGTTTTGTCGAAAACCATGGGTTTCTTCCGTCGCGAACCCGGATGTTGGATTTGATTCTTTTTTAAGGAGTCATGTCAACTGTGCTGTCAAGATAGATGTTTGTGCCGTATTCCTAACAAAATGACAAAGAAAATATCATATCAAGTTTGCTAGTTATCGGGCAGGGTGGTGGGAACTCGGTTTGCAATTCGTGTTCACAGCGCGGCCACGCGACAAATGGTCCTAATTTTATTTTCAAATAAATTATTCGTGCTCTGTTCTTTCTTTCATGTGAGTTATATTGTTTTCATGTTCTTCAGATGTTTTATTCGGAGCGAGTGTTGCAAACCAGAAAACTTCATTATCACAGCATTCACTGACTGCGACGAGACTGGAAGAACAATCTACATCTGGGAAATTCTTTTAGGATAAGTGCTAGAGTGAATCAGTTACTAGACTACGAGTAGTCCCTCTTTCGCTTAGTCCGTCGTACGCGACGCGAAAGAAAACTGCGAGAAAAAAAAATGGCCGCGAAAAACCCTCTCAGTTACAGTAATCGATCTAACTGTAATTTACTGAATGGTTTTCCCTTTAAAGTATAAATAAATTCCACTTTTTGAAAGTGAGTGAAGGATTCCCAACGCTTCATGATCAAGCATCTCCATACATGTATATGGCTTATTGGATGTTCTTATGTGCAGTCCTGTGGACAAATTTGTCTACCTTTGTTCTGAGATGGGAGGATCCAGTGGGGCAGAGACAGGTATCAGCAGGAGACTATCCCTCAATAAAGTGCCTTTGTAAAGCTCAAACCAGTGTGGAATTCAACAGTTTAGTGCTAAAAGACCAAACTTAAAATCTTCAAGAGTAATGTCCTAGCTGTCTTACCATATAGTGGTAGACGCGGTGGCCTCATGGTCAGTGCACTCAACTCCGGAGCGAATCGAACGGTCCAGATTTGAGCCCTGGCCTGGGTCATTGTGTTGTGTTCCTGGGCAAGACACTTCACACTCATGGTGCCTCGCTCCACCCAGATGTATAAATGGGTACTGGCAAATTTAATGCTGGGGGGTAACCCTGCGATGGACTAGCATCCCATCCCGGGGGGAGTAGAAATACTCCTAGTCACTTCATGCTACTGAAACCAGGATAAGCTCTGGCCTGATGAGCCACTTGGCTTGTATGCAGACTTTATCTACCTACCTCTTCTAGTATATGGTGCAGAAACATGGAACACAACTGAACATGATGCCTGCCGGTTGGATTACAGAGAGGGTGCTTAAGGAAAATTTTTCAAATCTTTTGGCCAGAATAGATTATGAACAAAGATCTATATTAAAAAAGCTGGGATGATGCCTGTTTCGGACATGATTACAGATAGGTGCTGGGTATGGTTACTGCCATGTTCTAAGGCTTGCGAATATCAACAATGCTAAGGTGTCTTTAACATGGAGCCCTGAGGGTAGAAGAAGAAGAGGTAGACCCAAGACAACCTGGCGTCAAACGATTGAGAGAGAATGGGGGAGACTTGGCTTTCCCTCATGGGTGCAGTTCAAAAATGTGGTGAAAGACCATGCGAAGTGGGATGAGTTGGTGTGCGGCCTCACACCCCCCCCCCCCCCCCCCCGCGAGGTATTAGAAGAATGATGATGATGATGATGATGATGATGATGATGATGATGATGATGATGATGATGATGATGATGATGATGATGATGATGATGATGATGATGATGATGATGTACATCCTCATAATTATCTCAAGGCAGATGGGTTCCAGTTCAATCGATCAACCATGCAAGTTAAGATTTCTGTCAACTGGCCACAAGAAAATATCACCTTGGGATTTATAAATTTAAGTCTCTCCTTGCCCCAAATTTGTCTCCACATATAAATATAATATAGAGATTTAGCCAAACCTAAAGGCAGAGTTCCTGGGCTGGGTTGTTCAAAGCCTGATTAAGCTAACCCAGGATAAGCGAAAATTTTGATTTGAGTTTTGCAACTCTGCGGTGAGGTTTTCTGTGTATTGTTTGGCCTTCTGTTTTGAGGTTGAATAATCTCAACATACACGAAGCAAAAGCAGTTAAAAACATTTGTACACAAGAAAAATTTATAATTTCGGTTAACTTTTAATCCTGGGTTAGCGCCAACCAGCTTCCAAACAACCCAACCTGGCATAAGCCCATGATCCAATTGAAATCCAGCACTTGGTCAGCAGTCAACTTAAAAAAACAATTGACGTCAATGAGCTCTAAACTTGAGTGTGTGATATGGTCACATGATACTGGTCAGCGGATACCTTGTTTTGACAGGTGTCCATTTACCATAACATGGATGTGCAATATTAAACATTAAGATGCTGTAAACCAAGGCAGCATGTTTCTGACAACCTATTAGCTGGAATATAACCACCATCTTACACAACTCTGCTGCCATCATCATCGTTGTCATGCGTACACACCTACGAACAACACCACTAGCCATGATAACCATGAGAAAATCAATTCATGGGGTTACTTTTCTTTCCTATATGAGTATGGGGCTCTGCTTGGCAGCCCCTGCTCCACTGTTAAATATAATATGTGGAGACTTTGGTTTTCTTATTAGTAAATAGGTTGAACAGGAAAATCATCCAGGATTTTTATTGTTCAAACACATTATTAGAGTTGTTTAAACTATTTTCTAGTCTTTGCATCCCCACATGTTCAGCACTGTTCACTAATTTTAAATACAAGAATCTAGTCTCCATTTACCATTACTTCCCTCAAGGGGGTAAAATTATGTCACCTTGTTACATTTACGGACAATTTAAGCCCGTCTACATGTCATTGGCATCCCACTTAACTATTCTAGCAACTTGGCAAAGGTGAAGTTTTGAATTATTTAAGTTGTTTACATGACACTTGCATAAACCAAATTTAATCCTCTGTGTAGTGGTACTTGTTAAGTTGAATGTACCAAAGGAAAAATAAAAGTGGCTAAAACCATTTATAAACCTTTGATAAATGCATTGAATGATTACTAAAGGCAATCGTATTTGTATTATTCTCCTTATTTGAGAAAATCAGACCTTCATAACTAACTGCTTGTGAACTGCTTGTCATCACTTGACAACGACCAGTTTACTTGACATTATTTTCCCTTATTATAATTAAGCTTATTATCATTGTGTAAAATAATGTCTACCATGTTTACGTTAAGCTTATATTCACTGGCTGGTAACCTGTACGTATTCAGCGTGTCTCAGTTTCTTGTTAATAAATTTGATTGCTGGCGGCTCCCTCTACTATTTGTTGTATGTTTGTCTCTACTTAGAATAGAAATGTTTTCTATATGGCTTAGCAGAGCGAAAGAGAATAGAATTGCTAGTTTTAGTCCGTTGAATCAAGAAAATACAGGGACCCTGGGTCCACCTTTGTACAGCACATACATTCTGGTATAATTTATTATAAAACACAACTACTTGTAGTGTACTGGGAAAGATTTCCGTATAACCCCATACATTTATTATGTATGCAGAATTATTAATTATGTATGCGCTCTACTGTTTTTGAAGACAATAGCAACTCCCTAAGGTATTGAATATATACATTGATAATTACTACTTACTGTGTGAATAAAAGAGGATTTGATTGCACGCTGTGGCACGCTATCGCGCATTGTCTTTTCACCAATTCTTTTCTTCCCCTAGCTCCATTCTTCCCCCTTTTTCTTCTCCATATTACCCAGGCTTGTTACAGATTTTTTCCTTTTTTTCTTGTACCTCATCAAGCCTCGAGCCACTTACCTTTCGCACACCACTCACTTACCAGTCTCTCTTCTACACCACTACACTACGAGGTTCAGTTGAGAATTACCCCTCCAAAAATAATTTTTATTTTAATTGACTCATTCGGATTCCAAAAACTTAACATTACAATTTACTTATTCATGTGTTTAACGCATGTTGCATGCTGCACGAAAACGTGCATCGCATGTGTGGGTCCCTGGTGAATAAAAGGAGGGGGGGATGATTTCTTTCTGTCTCCCAATTGCTTCTCACAGTCAACCACAGCCTAAACTTTGTAGACCCAGACACAAGTGCGCACACCCAGCGCATTAAAAATACATGGTGGGGAGTCAAACGAAGCATGCCTCGTACAGGAACATGCAAAGATCTCTTCGAAAGCTATCTACAGGAATGGTTGTGGTGTCAGCACTACGGAGATGATCCTTTTGGAAACATTATCAAGCATATCGCCGACTTATACGAATTGCGCAAAGGTGCTTAAATTGTTCCTCGTACCACTGTATGCACTGTTTGTGATCTGATCGCCACTTCATGGAGGAAAGAAACAAAATACACAGCTCCATCGCATGGGTCTGAATTTGAGGAAGGAAATCGAGGGCAAAAAAACGCGGAGAGACGCGACAGGTAAGCTAGAATTTTATTTCACTTTGTTTACATTTACAAAATTAGTATAATAGTCGCTAACCCGCGCAACAGATTATAGCTAACCGCAAGCAGCCGGTTTTGCTTAGGCCTAAAACAGTATTTTTAAGCTTTTTTAAACTAGCGAATAGGTCTAAATCGCTATTATTTGAAACAGTTTTAAGCCTGCGCTCAGTTTAAAAATACGGTAAATGCGCCCAAAATTTGAACGGGGTTGGTAACGTTACCTGACAAATAGGGGCGTCTGACATATAGGGGCGCTATATCAAAATACCAAAAGTTTATCATTACCTCTGCATGGTTAATGTGTCACACTAGTAATAAAAGGTTTAAAATGACAGCTTTGGACTTATAAAAAAGTGTTAAAACGACAGCTTTTGACTTCTACGGGAAGGAAAAGACTAATAATGAATTGGTTCGCTGAGTTGAGGTTCGAAGAATGGAGGTGTCGAGAAAGATCCAATTAGATCCACTGAAGAAAGATCCATCTAGATCCACTACAACGAATGCTTTCTTTGTCAGTATTTGTTAAGTCCTAAACTTTCTAAATTCGGAATATTTTTCAGGATTTCATAATTCTTAAGAGAGTCATAAATGGCCGAAGTCTCCTCCTACATGTATTGCGACTCAAGTTCAGTAAACTTTAATTTGAATGGGGCGATCTGTTCCTGAAATTGTCACAGAATTGTTACAAACAACTTAAGCCACGCGTTTTGGCAAATTCATGAATGCTTCATGTTTTCAAAACTGATCAATCTATCGCGTAGTCTCTTTCGCAGCCGTTGTTGCGAAGGAATCTACATCGTATCTATCACGGGAAAAATACAATACATAGTTTTCAATGTCACGCAATAAGAAAATAAATACAACACCATACAGTACTAGTGGATAAAGTCAAGAAATAGGTACAGAAGATCATTATTTTTCGTACGGTTAGGTCTTTGCGTTTTCCTAAACTTAAGACATTCGTATAAATTTTTCACAGAACTTTATGGAGCCCACAGTACGGAAACGCCGTGTTGGATTACCTTCGTGGTCAACTAAATATGACGGCCGGAAATATTTTAAACATCTGGAACTTACTTTGGATATCTAGGCGATCGATTATCTGTATTGAGCAAACGAGCATTTGGATTTAAGCACATTTCCTAATGCTCCAACTTCTAAAAAGGCTAAAAAACTTGAGATAGTTATATATTTTTCTACAAACGCGATCGTAGCTCCATGTCACGCTCCACTGCCATCAAAATACTCTGTTTGAATTGTAAACAGATATAAATTTACCGTCTCTTATGCCTGGCTCTCAAGTTTTGTCTACGTACACGTATTTAGAGAGGTAAGATTCGAGGCGTTAATAATTCCCATTTACGGCAAACAGCATATATTAATGTTTTGGCATTTCTCTTGTATACTCCGACATATAAGGGCATATGACAAATAGGTGCATCTGACATATAGGGGCATCTGACATATAGGGGCATCTGACAAATAGGGGCGTCTGACATATAGGGGCGTCTGACAAATAGGGGCATCTGATATATAGGGGCATCTGACAAATAGGGGCATCTGACATATAGGGGCGTCTGACATATAGGGGCATCTGACAAAAAGGGGCATCTGACATGTAAGGGCGTCTGACAAATAGGGGCATCTGACAAATAGGGGCGTCCGACATATAGGGGCATCTGACAAATAGGTGCATCTGACAAATAGGGGCGTCTGACAAATAGGGGCGTCTGACATATAGGGGCGTCTGACAAATAGGGGCATCTGACAAATAGGGGTATCTGACATATAGGGGCATCTGACAAATAGGGGCATCTGACAAATAGGGGCGTCTTACAAATAGGGGCATCTGACAAATAGGGGCATCTGACAAATAGGGGCGTCTTACAAATAGGGGCATCTGACAAATTGCTGGTTTTCAGTGTCACGCCATTCAAAATAGATGAAAATAAAAATCAAAACCGTTCAATAGATACAGTCCAGAATCTGGAAAATGAAAGAAGGTAAATATGCAAAGACTCTCGCCAAAATTCTGGTCAAAGCAATTTTTCTTATGCGCGATACGTGGAGAAATGTTTTACCGAAATTTATAGAGATTTGTATGGAGACGCCATGCTGATGCCCATCCGTATGGGCACCAGCATGGCGGCCGGAAACCAACAGAAAAATCTGTCACTGAGTTTTGCTACAAAAGCGTGAATTTATCCCTGGAATAACTCGAAAACATTAAAATAATACTTTTCCTAAGACATGAACTATTCAGATAGCCAAGTTCCCCGAAATAAGCCACTTTTTTAATTATGCTGACAGCTCTCTAGGCCGTCATGTAAATGCCGCGTCACGTAAAAGCTTAGAAATTCAAGCGTATTGTATCACAAAACCAAGAGCCCATTCGGAGCAAAACTTTGTGTGAATATTACTTTTTAGCTGCTCTTATACATCATTAAAGTAAAATCTCAGGGAGATCAATAGTTTTGTAGTTCGAATTTTAGTGACGTCGTGTGAAAACCAGCTATAGGGGCGTCTGACAAATAGGGGCGTCTGACATATAGGGGCATCTGACATATAGGGGCATCTGACAAATAGGGGCATCTGACAAATAGGGGCATCTCACATATAGGGGCATCTGACAAATAGGGGAATCCGACATATTTGGGGAGTCCGACATATATGGACGTCTGACATATAGGGGCATATGACAAATAAAGGGAATCCGACAAATAGGGGCGTCTGACATATAGGAGTTTCTGACAAATAGGGGCATATAACATGTAGGGGCTTCGGACATATAGGGGTTTCTGACATATAGGGCTATCTGACAGATGGGGGCATCTGACATATAGGGGCGTTTGACATATAGGGGCACCGGATTTAAGGGTCAATAGCACATCCGAAATTCTCTGTATAAATGTGAGCTGTTGCCATTCCAAGGCAGGTCTTTTTGCAACTTTTTGCATCTATTACAGCTGTTTTAAATATAGCTCTGATCACTATTAAACTATACAGCAATAAAAGCAGGGAATTCCATTGATAGTTGATTTATGTTCCATAGAAGGGATCATCGTAATCGGCGTGGATCACAAATGTTACAAACTTCAAATGGTTCTTCTCACCATGCAATATAGTATATGTATTCGTATAAATCAGAGTGCACTAACAAGTATTAAGTATTTACACTACCAGTGTAAATCAACAGTGGATTAAATCCTTGATCCCAGCCGCTTTCGTACGATTACTCATTTATTATGTAAATTTCAAAATCAGGAAACCGCCTGCATCAATTTGCAGTGCATTACAAATAAAGAATGAACGCCAAATTGGCCTCCTCTCCGCCAAACTTAGTAAAGTAGTAATTTCTTGGTTATACCATAAGTCCAAGAATGATTGAACACAACAACGAACGAACCAATTACAGAAGATGAAATGCTGTGGGGATTTCAGGGGTGACAACTTGCCTTATTTTTGTCAGCTGCAAAAAGACATCAACTACTTGTGAAGTCAGTCACCACATAATTGACTTATGATGTTCACAACAAATGAACATTGGATCTGTTTACACTTATGTCCAGCAGCAAGTATTGTGTATCAAGTAAATACATATACATCGTATTTCTAAGACAATAAAGAAGTTTTGGCGTTCGCAGCAATGGGTCACATGCCAGCAGTATTTCAATTTTTGCGCCATCGGATTTGGTTCTAAGTACCTTTTACGATGTTGTAATTAAGATCAATGAAAACTATCTTATCGCTTGTAAAATTCCTTTGAAAATGTTACCTATTGTGCTCGAAAAAGACAATCAGCCACTATTTTTCTTTTTAACTTGATTTCATTACAAATATTGTTTTCTAAAACCCCCATTTACTTCAGTAAGTGTTAATTCAGTTTAACTTGTCTCTACATAAATTATATGGCTTCTTTAAACAATTTCTTTAATTACTTTGAAGCCAACACGAAATATTCATTTCTAACTGCCTAACTAAGTTAATGAAATATTATATAATTAATAGGTACGGTAAATATTAAAAATCAAATTTCATTCTAACGTGCAAAGTGTAAACTTCAAACAATAGACAGGACAAACACGAAAATGGCCGTTTTTTTTGTTTCGTAGAATTTGAAAAAATGCTTTTTATTGTTATGATCGTTACCATTATCTTATTGTTTGAAGTTTACAGTCTGGACATTAAACGTAATGGTGATTCCAGGTTGTGGCTGTGGTTGTGGCTGTGGTTATGGCTGTGGTTTGGCCTTTATGTGCTTCAACTTTTTTGGCCGAGTTCTGTTGGCTCGGCACTGATAAAAGCGGTGGCCCTTTCGGCCACAATTCCAGCATTTCCCTTTGTTTCCCTTTGAAATGACAGACCTTTTCACACAAAGTAAAATATCCGTACTTGTCTTTCAATTGAAAATGGGCCCCGTTTTCATGGAGTAACCCTAACTAAGTACAGTGTATAGAGGTCGAAGGCTTCAAATGAGAGCCTTTCTCACACAACTAAGGATCAGTACTTGTCTTTCCAATAAAATGGGCCCCGATTTGATGGGGGAGCGCTAGCTAAGTACATTATGTAGAGTTGAAATGAGAGACTTTTCAACCCAAAGTAAAAAAGTCCGCAATTGTCTTCCAAATGGAAATAGACCCCGATTTGATTTGGCAGCGCGAAATAAGTACATTATGTAGAGGGCAAATGATTAAAATGAGAGATTTTTTCACACAAAGTCAAAGATCAGTCCTAGCTAAGTATAACATATAGAGGACGCAAGATTGAAATGAGAGACTTTTTGGACACAAAGTAAAAAATCCGTAATTGTCTTGCAAATGAAAGTGGACCCCGATTTGATGTGTGAACGCCGTGTAAGTACATTATAGAGAGGGCGAATGATTAAAATGAGCGACTTTTTCACAAAAAGATAAAAAGATCCGTACTTGTCTTTCAAATGTAAATGGCCCCGTTTTCATGAAGGAGCGCTAGCTAAGTACAGTATATAAAAGGGCTAAAGATTGAACTGAGAGACTTTTTCCCACAAGGTAAAAAAACGAAATTGTCTTCCAAATGGAAATGTACCCCGATTTGATGTGGGAACGCCGGGTAAGTACTTTATGGATTGGGCAAATGATTAAAATGAGAGACTTTTTCACACAAAGTAACAAATCCGTACTTGTCTTTGAAATGTAAACGGGCCCCGTTTCGATGGCGAACACTAGCTAACTACAGTTCATAGAAGGCGAAAGATTGAAAGGAGAGACTCTTTAACACAAAGTAAAAAAGCCGTAATTATCTTCCAAATGAAAGTGGACCCCGATTTGATGTGGGAAAGCCGAGTAAGTACATTATGGAGAGGGCGAATAATGGAACGGAGAGATCTTTTTACACAAAGTCACAAATCAGTACTTGTCTTTGAAATGTAAACGGGCCCCGTTTCGATGGCGAACACTAGCTAACTACAGTTCATAGAAGGCGAAAGATTGAAAGGAGAGACTCTTTAACACAAAGTAAAAAAGCCGTAATTATCTTCCAAATGAAAGTGGACCCCGATTTGATGTGGGAAAGCCGAGTAAGTACATTATGGAGAGGGCGAATGATGGAACGGAGAGATCTTTTTACACAAAGTCACAAATCAGTACTTGTCTTCGAAATGAAAGTGGGCCCCGATTTGATGTGGGAGCGCTAAGTACGTACAGTATATATAGGGCGAATGATTGAAATGAGCGACCTCGTGACAAAAAGTGAAAAAATACGTAACTGTCTTTCAAATGAAAATAGGGCGCGTTTTCATGGAGAAGCGCTAGCTAAGTATAGCATGTAGAGGGCGAATGATTAAAATGCGAGACTTTTTCACACAAAGTACAAAAATCCGCAATTGTCTTCCAAATGAAAATGGACCCCGATTTGATGTGGGACCGCCGGGTAAGTACATTATGGAGAGGGCGAATGATTAAAATGAGATATTTTTTCACACAAACTAAAAAATCAGTACTTGTTTTAAAAATGATAATGAGCTCCGATTTGACTTGGGAGCGCTAGCTAAGTACAGCATATAGAGGGCGAATGATTGGAATGAGCGACTTCTTTACAAAAAGTAAAAAAATCCGTAGTTCTCATTAAAATGAAAATATGGCCCGTTTTCAAGCGATAGCTAAGTATAGTAGACAAAGGGCGAAAGATTGAACTGAGAGACTGTTTAACATAAAGTAAAAAATCCGTAATTGTCTTCCAAATAAAAATGGATCCCGATTTGATGTTGGAGCGCTAGCTAAGTACAGTATATAGAGGGCGAATTATTGAAATGAGCGACTTCTTCACACAAAGTCAAAAATCCGTAGTTGTCTATCAGATATAAATGGGCCCCGCTGTGATGGAAAAAAGTAGCTAAGTACAGTTCATAGAGGGTGAATGATTGAAATGAGGGACTTTTTCACACAAAGTCAACAATCCGTTGTTGTCTTTCAAATGTAAATGGGCCCCTTTTCGATGGGAAAAACTAGCTAAGTACATTTTATAGAGGGCGAATGATTGAAATGAGAGATTTTTTCACACAAAGTCAAAAATACGTTGTTGTCTTTCAAATGTAAATGGGCCCCGTCTTGATGGGAAAAACTAGCTAAGTACAGTTTATAGAGGGCGAATGATTGAAATGAGAGACTTTTTCACACAAAGTCAAACATCCGTAGTTGTTTTTCAAATGAAAATGGGCCCCGTTTTCATGGGGGAGCACTAACAAAGTACAAAATGTAGATGGTGAATGATTGAAATGAGCGACTTCTTCACAAAAAGAAAAAAAATCCGTACTTGTCTTTCAAATGTAAATGGACCCCGTTTTGGATAGGAAAAACTAGCTAAGTACAGTTTATAGAGGGCAAATGATGGAAATGAGGGACTTTTTAACACAAAGTAAAAAAGCCGTACGGTACTTGTCTTTAAGAAGAAAATGGGCCCCGTTTTCACGGGGAGCACTAGCTAAGTACAGCTTATATAGGGCGTTTGATTGAAATGTGACGCACAAAAAGTAAAAAATCCTTAATTATCTTTCAAATGTAAATGGGCCCCGTTTGCATGGGGAAGCGTTAGCTAAGTAGATTATTTACAGGGCGAATGATTGAAATGAGAGACTAGTTCACACAAAATAAAAAAACCGTAATTGTCTTCCCAACGTAAACGGGCCCCGTTTCGATGGGAAAAACAAGCTAAGTACAGTTTAGAGAGGGCGAATGATTGAAATGAGAAACTTTTTCACACAAAGTTAAAGATCAGAAATTGTCTCAGTTTCAAATGTAATATGGGTGAGCATGAGCTAAGTACAGTTGCTGGAAGGCGCGCGAGATAGAAATGAGAGAATTTTCACATAAAGCTTCCGTTGGCGGGAATTACTCAATACAGAGTTTGTATGGGTGTTCAATAAGGGTTTTGTGACGGCGGTAGTAACTAGAACTGTCCGCTTACGAGAGTGACCACTTTCAAAAGATAATGAATGACAACAGAATACATTTGTAGGAAAAAACTATGATGTCCGATAAACTCTTAAAAACCAACATCGCCAATATCTCTCAGTCCTATATGTCAGGTGCCCTTATTTGTCAGATGCCCCTATATGTCAGATGTCCCCATATGTCATGTGCCCATGTATGTCAGACGCCCTGATATGTCAGACGCCCCTATTTGTCAGATGCCCCTAATTGTCAGATGCCCCTATATGTCAGATGCCCTTATATGTCATGTGCCCCCATATGTCAGATGCCCCTATATGTCAGATGCCCCTAAATGTCAGACGCCCCTATATGTCGGATGGCCCTATTTGTTAGATCTCCCTATATGTCAGAGGCCCCTATTTGTCAGATGCCCCTATATGGCATGTGCCCCTATATGTCAGATGCACCTATTTGTAAGACTCCCCTATTTGTCAGACGCCTTCATATGTCAGACGCCCCTATTTGTCAGATGCCCCTATATGTCAGATGCACCTATATGTCATGTGCCCATATATGTCAGACGCCCCTATTTGTCAAATGCCCCTATATGTCATGTGCCCATATATGTCAGATGCACCTATATGTCAGATGGCACTATACGTTAGATGCCCTTATATGTCATGTGCCCCTATATGTCAGATGCCCCTATTTGTACGATTCCCCTGTGAGTCATGTGCCTCTATATGTCACATGCAACTATTTGTAAGAAGCCCCTATTTGTCAGACGCCCCTATTTGTCAGATGCCCCTAATTGTCAGATGCCCCTATATGTCAGATGCCCTTATATGTCATGCGCCCCTATATGTCAGATGCCCCTATATGTCAGACGTCCCTATTTGTCAGACGCCCCTATATATCAGATGCCCCTATATGTCAGACGCCCCTATTTGTCAGATGCCCCTATATGTCAGATGCCCTTATATGTCATGTGCCCCTATATGTCAGATGCACCTATTTGTAAGAAGCCCTTATTTGTCAGACGACCTTATATGTCGGACGCCCCTATTTGTCAGATGCCCCTAGATGTCAGATACCCTTATATGTCATGTGCCCCTATATGTCAGAAGCCCCTATTTGTCAAATGCCCCTATATGTCATGTGCCCCTATATGTCAGATGCACCTATTTGTAAGACGCCCCTATTTGTCAGACGCCCTTAGATGTCAGCTGCCCCTATTTGGGAGATGCCCCTATATGTCAGATGCCCCTATTTGTCAGATGCCCCTATATGTCAGACGCCCCTATTTGTCAGATGCCCCTATATGTCATGTGCCCATATATGTCCAATCTTACCTCTCTAAATACGTGTACGTAAAACAAAACTTGAGAGCCAGGCATAAGAGACGGTTAATTTAAATCTGTTTACACTTCAACCAGCGTATTTTTGATGCAAGTGGAACGTGACACGGAGTTGCGATCGCGTTTGGCGAAAAATATGTATCTAACTCAAGTTATTTAGCCTTTTTAGAAGTTAGAGCATTAGGAAAAGTGCTTAATCGTAAATGCTCGTTTTTTCAATACAGATAATCAATAGCATAGATAGCGAAAATAAGCTGCGTAATATTTCCGGCCGCCATATTGGTTGACCACGAAAGTAATCCAACACGGCGTTTCCAAACTGTGAGCTCCGTAATTTCGTGCGAAACATTTCTACGAATGTCTTAAGTCTGGGAGAACGCAAAGACCTAACACTAAGAAAAATAATGATCTTCTTTATCTATTTCTTGACTTTATCCACTAGTACTGTATGGTGTTGTATTTTTTTTTGTTGCGTGACATTGAAAACGATCAGTATTGTATTTTTCCCGTCATAGATACGATGCAGATTCCTTTGCAATAACGGCTGCGAAAGAGACTACGCGATAAATTAATCAATTTTGAAAACATGAAGCATTGATGAATTCACCAAAACCTAATAGCCCAGATCCGCGCGTGGCTTAAGTTGTTTGGATCAATTCTGTAACAATTTCACAAACAGATCGTCCCATTCAAATTAAAGTTTACTGAACTTGAGTCGCAATACATGTAGTAGACTTCAGCCATTTATAGATCTCTTAAGAATTACGAAATCCTGAAAAATGCTCCGCATTATTCATACTGAAACGTAGAAAATTTATGGATCTAGTGAATGTAGATTTCTTGACACCTCCATTCTTCGAACCTCAGCTCAGCGAACCGATTTATTATTAGTCTTTTCCTGCCTCTAATAGTCGCTACTGATTAGAAGTCAAAAGCTGTCATTTTAACACAAACCATTTATTGGTAGTGTGAAACATTAACCATGCAGAGGTAATGATAAACTTTTGGTATTTTGATATAGCGCCCCTATATGTCAGACGCCCCTATTTGTCAGGTAACGTTACCAACCCTAGTGCAAAATTTTGATATTTCGTTTCGGTTTTCCGTAATTTAGACCTAAAACTCGAAAGATTATTCTAAGTCTCCAAAAAAATCGTTCCGTTTTTGCGTATTTTAGATAGAAAATTCGAAAAAAAATCAAAATCTAAAAGTATGCAACACTTAGCAAAAAAATGGTAAAATTTAGAGTTATTCAAATCAGATAAGTCTCAAAGGAGCGCTATTGTTTTCGCTATTGTTTAGTTAAACAAAGAACTGTGTATGCATAATAAATGTATGGGGTTATACGGAAATCTTGCCGTGTACTGTATTCTTTAGCTTACTTCGACATAAAAAGGCATTTTTATAGACGCTCTTACCTTAAAAACCAGCTTCGACAACGAATCACACGAAGGCCGCCATTACAGATATTTCACTAAAGCCCAGTCTCTCGATCCATCGGTGGGTCACACGGTGGCTGCGCCCGCAGTACGAGTGGGAGTCACGAGACCGAACGAAACCCGAAGATAATGTCTTTTTCTTTGCAGCTAACAAAAATATAGACAATGCCAATGTTGCATTGGCCTCTTCTAATACTTAGCTCGAGAATTTTGGGTTTAATCTGACTAAGAATAGTATTTTTGTTCAAGATCAGGAGCCCATTTGTCAAAATATACGACCATCGAGTCGCCCTAAGCTCGCGTTTTCGCCGCCCAGTTAAAAGTTTGGAGACTCAAAGTCTGTAATTTTTTTCAGTTTTTGTAAACTAATATGGTTTTTGGAGTTGTAAATCCATTTTCGTGCATGATATTTAATGTCGTCTCCAGTGAGAAAAGATGCCCAGTCCTAATGCCTTTTGACGCTAAGACAGTTCAGTTTTTCCCGCCTGCTGAGTCCTGATTGGTCAATTCAAATTTCAGGCATTCCAGCAGTATGTAAGGTGGGTTGCGATGTGGCAGACTAGCAAAAAATGTTTCTGATAATCATGTGTTCCACGGATTCAAATTCCAAATACGCAACCTTGTTTTCAAGAAAAACCGTGTTGCATCATGTTTCGGATACTTGGAAATTATATACTATACCTTAGTCTGTGTCGGTATCGATAAAACACGTATTCTCGATCATGGTTTAATGTGTGTCCTCCCGTAATACGGAAATCCAGTTAATATCGACTGAACGTCTCTTCTTTGATGGTCTTTGCCCGAGGAGGAATCCCATATATATAAGGGGCGGGGGTGTCCGTCGGAAGTTTTGAAAAGAACCCCTACGACGTACCAAGATCCTATCTTGAGGGCGTGGCCTGAAATGTTTTTCACCCCTAAGAGGTACCAATTATAAAACAACGAATTAGGGTATGTCATGTTTGTTTCGGCTTAATACCCTAAAAGGTAATGCAAAAGCTCCCGCTGTGAATCTTTGAGGCTGAACTCCCTAAGAGGTACCACAACCGCGTTTTCAACCCCTTAAGGGCCCATTAACCGATTTATGCGCGCGCTCGCGTGCGTTGCTAAGGAGGTGAAATTTCACTTCCGGTTACTTACGTCAGCCTGAGCGCGGAAAATAAAAACGACTCAATAACTTGTAAATTCGCTTACATTTTAGATGTTTTTCTTTGTGTTTCGCAAAGTGCAAAGTAAAAAAAGTACAAGGAAAGAGAAAAACTAACTCCTCGTGGCTTTGTTTGATCTTACCGAAGTGCGCTGGTAGTGTAAATTGCTCACGCGCTGATAGGGTTTTTCCGATATATATCGGGCGCACTTCCGGTTTCTTTAAATGCTAAAGGAAACGCGGTTTTTCATTAAATCCAGCCTTTTTCGACGGATTTCGATTGAAGCCAACGTTGGAAAGATAGCTATGCGTTCTTTTTTCAAAATCATGCTTTTTTCAGAAAATTACGATTTTTTTAATATTTTGAAATTCTCTCAAAATCTGACCTTTTAAAAATGAAACAAAATCTATGCATAGCGTAATGAGGATTTAAATTAAAATATTAAATCAATGAAAAAAATCCCGATAAAGTAATTTGCCTGGGAGCCTTTGCGTTTTTTCAATATTAGTCACATGACCATGGACGTGGCCTGATGACGTCATCACTGGTGTTACTGATCATGAAAAAGTTAAAACACGTGAAATAACTCTGAACTAAACAAAATGATGAGGTTATATGAGAATAAATCTTCCTTAGCAACGGCTCGAAAAGATCGGTTAATGGGCCCTTAAAGGTACGACGAGCAATCCCGTCCTTCTTAAATGGGAGTTTTCCCCGGGGTCTTTGATCTGTCTGGTGAAACTTTGATTACATCATGTTGCGTCATTGCTTGTTTATACGCCTAGTTAGCCTTGATTAGCCTTGGTAAATCAGCTGTCTACTTGTTTTGATCTAACTCTATAACTATGGCTTTGTAATCCCGGGTGTAATAGAGCCGAAATATTGTAACAATCTTTTTGCATTGTAATAGGCCAAACCTTGGACTGGTCTTGTTTATGTTATATTTAAAACTGTCAAATGGCGCTGAATTTTGAGTATCCCTTCGGTGATCGTATTAATGTAACAATCAATTGACTATGTGAACAGTACCAAGCAACACTCGAAGAAAAAATTCGTATCCACGCGCGGGCATGTAATATCCTCTATGTAGTATATGAGTCAGGAGACTGAAGTAACCAAGGGTTTTCTAGTCAGCCTCCAGGTATTATGTATCTATGGAGATTTAAGACAAAAAAAGCTATGAAAAGAGAATGAGATATGTACATAAAATTGGAAAAAAAGAGCATATAGAAATATTACTTGTTTTCAGAATGTTGTTCAGACAGTAAATAAAGTCTCAGATGTTTCAAGAAGTTGAAGGTATTGAGATCTTCAAGATGAGTAAGGATATTGTCCCAGAGAATAGTCGCTGTATAAACAATTGTTTGTTCACCAGAATCGGTACCCACTTTAGATATGTATAGATTTTGTCTAGATGCATATCTGGTGTGGTATCCATGTACTTCACTGGCGTATCGAAAGAAATCATGAAACAAGCTTGGTAGTAGGCCTTTGTGCCAAGAATGCGTGAATTTCAGAGCTTGCAGTCTATAAACATTAGTTACTGTGAGAACATCTAATAAGTTTAGCAAGAGGAGTGCACTGTCGGTCTGTTCACCAAAAGTTCTTGCAAAGAATATAAGCCTGATGGAATGATTTTGTTTAGATTGTACTTTATCGATGTGGGTTTTATACGCACTTCCCCATGCAAAGATGGCGTATGAAATGTAAGGAAAGATGATACTACAATAGAGTTGTTTCATTTGTGAAAGAGTTAAGAAGTGTCTAAGTTTAGCTAGTGTACCATTATTTCTTGAGATTCTAGTGCACACATGGGATATATGATGTTTGAAGGATACTGTTTCATCGAGCAATACACCAAGGTATTTGATTCGATCTTTACGTTCCAGTAAATGAAACGTACCATCTTCATTTTCAATTTTGATATTACCTTCAGAGTCTATTTTCTGTCGAGATTTAATGATCATAAAGTTAGTTTTTCAAAAATTGATTGACAATTTATTAATGTCGCACCAAACTTTTACTTTTTTCAATTAAGAATTCATTAGTTGCTCAACAGCCTCAAGATCACGTGTACTGGCAAATACGTTTGTATCATCAGCAAATATCCGAAATTTCAAAGTATCAGAACAGTATGGTAGATCATTAATTAACAATTAGACCTGTAGCCCGCAAGGGCTACGGGTCAATAGCCCATGAGGCGAAGCCGAATGGGTTATTGACCCGTGGCCCTTGAGGGCGAAGGGTCTAATTGTTTTAGTATCACCCAACTAGTCGGACAGAAAAGGTAATAATAAAGTTAGCAAATGCAAGTTGAAGAAATATTTATTTAGGAATAAAACGAAAGAAAACGTCACGCTCGATGGCGCCAATTTCGCTACTCGAGGACTATTACTAATAGTTCCCTAGTAGCGTAGCCAATCAAAATGCAGGATTTGCATTAGTCCACTAATTGGGTGATACTAATGTTAATTAGGAATAGGATTGGTCCGAGCGAACTGCCTTGTGGGATTCCACAAGTTACTGTTTGTGTCGAGGAAAGAGTATTCATCAACTGAACATACTGCCATCTATTCGCAAGATAGCTCGAAAAAAACTGAAGTGGCACACTTCTTATCCCAAGAAGTTCAAGTGCCCTTATCTCAAGAAGTTCAGTGACACGTCCTTTGTCGGCTGGTAGTATAACAAGGTTGTTGTCGTTTTTCAGTCGTTTCAGTGCTTGTCGGTCAAGTTGTTGTCAGGTACAGAGGCTGATTCTACCCTGGAAGCAATTCTGCTTCTGATGTTATCCTTGGCAGATGCTGACAAGTCTCGCTGACGAGACAGAACCGCCTCAACACTAGATACAATAGACTCCGTCGGTATCCGTTTAGGCGTCACTGAGTGTTTTAGTCCGTAGGACAGTACGTGAGTCTCGGTTTTGTCTAAGGGTCGGGAAGAAATATTCCTGACCCAGTTATCGTCAGTTTTCGGTCGTTTTTTGTCTTTATTGCGTTGAAGTCTTGTAAGTTTTCGTTCTTGTTCAGTACGAACGTGGTCTGTGGAGTGAATACGGCTTGTCTCCTGTGTGAGTTCGTTAATTTTCCTTGCGAGCTGATGTGTGACTAAAACACTTTTGACAATGCTTGCATGAATACGGCTTCACTCCTCTGTGTGAGTTCGTTCATGTTCCTTGCAAGCTGGTGACCGACTAAAGCACTTGTTACAATGCTTGCAAAAATACGGCTTCACTCCTGTGTGGATTCGTTCATGTTGCTTCCAAGCTGATGGGTCGCTAAAGCGTTTATCACAATGTTTGCATGTATATGGCTTCTCTCCTGTGTGAGTTCGTTCATGCACCTTGCAATCTAGTGAGCGGCGAAAGCTCTTTTTACAATGCTTGCATGAATAAGGCTTCTCTCCTGTGTGAGTTCGTTCATGATCCTTGCGAGCTGATGACCGACTAAAGCACTTATTACAATGCTTGCATGAATACGGCTTCACTCCTGTGTGGGTTCGTTCATGTTGCTTGCAAGCTGATGGGTCGCTAAAGCATTTATCACAATGTTTGCATGTATATGGCTTCTCTCCTGTGTGAGTTCGTTCATGTCGTTTGCAATCTAGTGAGCGGCGAAAGCTCTTTTTACAATGCTTGCATGTATACGGCTTCTCTTCTGGGTGAGTTCGTTCATGTTCCTTGTAAGGTGATAACTGGTCAAATAACTGGCCACAACGCTTGCATTCGTGTGTCTTCTCTGGTACCTCTGTCGCCATATTCATCACAGCAGGCTATGATTAGCTGAAACATAATGTCGCTTTACGTCGAAAAACAATCCTTCTGTTCGTCGCTAACCCTGATGTTGGACTTGCTTTCCTTTCAAGGCATCTTGTCAACTGTGCTGCCATATCCCTATCAAAATCAGACAAAAGTATCATATAAATAGAGTGGTTTTGAAATGAAATCGAAAGTAATCAGGCAATTACTTTGGTTTTACTACGGTTTGATATTGGAAATCTGAAATCTGAAGGAGCGTAAAATACTCTTGAGGTGAGGATTGCGCCGCTGGTAGGGTAATTACCACTATCAGATATTTCTGTGACTCGCGTGACTACATTTTAACGAAAGTAATAAAAGTTTCACAGGTCGGTTTAAAGCTTGTAAAGGCTACTTGTTATTATACTATAACGTTTTTAAAATCTTACGTTAAAAGCCAAATGAATGGGTTTTAATGCCAAAGTTTTGAAATACTGCTCCCTAGCACACTTAAAGCCCTGTCATTAGTTATCAAGGGATTTTGATTGCTAATGACAAAATATTGAACATATTTATCACTTACTTTAAAAACCCGCATGCCTATTGGTCCTATTGCAGACATTATGGCTGTGTGTCTATTTGAGAATAACACTGAGTAATACTCAGTCTTAACAAACCCTAATATATCGGTCAACAGCCACGAAACACAGTGCTTTCTGCAGTTATTTCTACCGATTTTTTTTTCCCAAAGAACTTAAGCAATAGAAGATTTTTGTCTGTGTTTACATAGCCTCATCTAAACACGAGGGGGGGAGGCGGGGTTGGGAGAATTCAAGGCAGTTATGTAAACCCAAGATGTAGTCCAGGGTCTGAATAACTTTCAAGAATTCTTCCAACCCTATGAGTGTGAGCTATGTAAACATGCACTCCTTTTATAAAATATTTCTCGAAAACCGAGGTTTGCATACTTTCATCTAAGCACACCTATAAACCAATGAGAGCAAGGTACTAATAATTTATAAAAGTTGACCAAGTATCTCTTGCTCCATACATTATAAATTACTGGATATTCCTACATGCATCATCCTTGTGATTTATTTAATTACAGAGAATGTAAGAAACAGTTGCACATACATGTAGCTGCTTATAACTTGGCTACAAATGATGCAAACAAAAATACAAAATTGCACTCATAAAGCGTAATCATGAACATTATTTCAGTTTACTGTGCTCCAAATTTGAGATCCAAAGATCTAACATTTGATCTACATATCATTTTCACGTATCTTATAACATAGTTTATTTTATTTTTTTATATCTTGTTTTTTTCCCCCAGCATTTCAAGGTTTTTCTCATTATATTTTGCAATGATTATACAACTTATTTTTTGAGCATTTTTTTGGCAACACTTTTGTAAATGTATAAGGTGCAGTGCTCTAATGACAAGTGTGCTGGACACTGGCTCAAGCAGTCTGGGTTCCAGTCCTGACTGGGATCAGGCTCGCTTAGTTTTTACTACTTTGAGTAGTTTTTTTGCTTATTAAGTTTAATGTATTCTTTTGCTGAATGATATTCTATGTATTATGCAAAATAAAATGGCTGTTGTTGTTGTTGTTGTTGTTGTTGTTGTGAGATATGGTTAACCCTTATAATTATTGGGAGCTGACCACCTTAAAGTCAGTGATATTTAATTTAGGCTACCCTGAGAGCTATTTAGGTTAGCCAGGGCAATATAGTTTTAGTAATCTTGTATTTTTTGGGGAAGGAACCTAAGTTTACAACCCCTGCCAGGGCTGTGGTTTTTATTAGTTTCCCTCACCATTTTTATTTTTTTATTTTTGTGCATACTGATCATTGTAATTTCTTTGTATCTTTTTTATGGCAAATAAAAATAAAATAAACTAAATAAATGTTTAGGTTGACTGGAGTGCTATTTAGACTAACCAGGGCAATATCAATTTTAGGTTAACTGGAGTGTTATTTAGGCTAACCATAGCAACCTTTAGTCATTTTATCTTTTTATGTTTTAAACACACCCCCTTGTAATGATACACATTACGAAATAGTTGGCATGATAACAGGATACTGATAATTTACATCTGAAAAGAAGAAAGGTTTACATCAATTCATAACAAAGTCACCTCAGCCTCATTTCTGTGCTAAAGCCAGATCACGATCAGTAAGCACAGAACTGTAAAATGGATTATTATATCACCTTTTAGTGATTAAATTTATCTTCAGCCCCAATGTGTCTCTGCATATTATACAAGTGTCCTTATTACGGTGTAGTTGTGAAACTGAAGAGGCAAAACATTAACTGTTTTTATTTTTGAAACACCTAGATTAATTATTGACTATGCTTAAGTAGTGTAAACTATTTTCTCACAGTAATTCACTACAAAGTCACTTCACTGAAATTATGTTCAACTACAACAAGATCAACAAAACCACATTTTCACTTTAAATTAGTGCCACAAAGCAATCAAATAATGACAATCAAGTAAAACGAATCTAAACATCTGTGCAAACAGTGAATATGTAGTAATACTTGTCAAATGGACTGAGGAAGAAAAAAATTACAGAACCCATTTCAAACCATTTGAATAATCAGAGCCAAAGACAATCATTCTTCTTTGATTTTTCATAACTGCTACTTTTAGTCCTTTCAATCACAATGGCAAAACACGATGACAGACTACAGGGACCTTAAGTGCAACTTAAGAACATTTGCCCCCATTGTTACTGTGCATCCTTACTGCACATGCAATTATTCATGTCACAATGTCACACTACAGTAAAAACCAGTGTGCAAGAACCTACATTTTTAGAAATCTGGTAAAACCATGGGTGTCTTGTACTTTGAGTAGTTATTGGCAATTTAGGCTAAGTAGGTTCTTAATTAGTACTAATTAGGATCTTAACTCTTATGAAGGAGATATAGTTGTTGATTACTAAACTTGGGTTTGGTCCTTGAATATAAAGTAATTATTCACAACTGTATTATATATTCTCTTGAAAACACAAATTTGAAACCTTAAAGTCACACTCCTCGGTTAAAATGTTTATCATAATTAAAAGTAACCCAAATTTAAGAACCTGCTTGATCTTGGTTGGCTAAACAGGTTCTTATATTTTGGGTATTAAAATGGAAAATTTCTGCCAGCAGGTTCTTAAACCACTAGGCTCTCACAAACCGGTTTTTATTGTATGTAATAAATCAAGCGCACATACTACAAAAGAAATATAAGCAAGAATAGGGCTTGACATCAGGTATTTGCTGACTTCACCTGCAATATACTGGCTTAATTAAATGGTCGGTGACCAGACCCCCTCTTTTCTTTTCATAGACAACAACAACAGTTCAACGACAACAGTTTATTTCTACTACTGGAGTAGATCACTTCCTTTTCTGATTTTTCCATCTAAAAATAAAATTCCGAGAAAATCTGTACGTGAAAAGTTACAAATATTTCGCCTGTTTTGCTTTTGTCCGAGTGAAGTTTCGTCGAACGTGGACGAGCAAGACTAATAAGTATTCTTCTTCGAATCTCTCTTCGATTTTTTTTTTTTCGTTTTTACTTCTTGACCTTCTTGGCAAAAGTTGATCTCTACCTTACTACATCATTTGGCAAGCTTTATAATTACAGTTCTGTACGTGAGAACAAGCTAGAACATTTTGGACGCAAACGGCCTTAATACAAGCACGATTTACCGTCTGTGGTATTAGCTATATTATGATGCGATGAAATGAGGTGACCCTGTTTTTTGTAAGATTAGCCTGGCTTCAATGAGGCATTCTTATAAACTCTCTTACCTTGAAAAAGCAGCGACAACAACTTGCACAGCAAATCACACGATGGACGCCATTTCACTAATTACACTGGAGCCCAGTCTCCCGATTTTCCAGACGGGTGCGTCACGCAATCTTCCTCCCCCACGAAGGAAGGAGAAAGATTGCGTGACGAGCCAAATTAGCGTCTGCGTAGGAGGCTAGAGGTGTGAATGACTTGAACGAAACGAGTGCCGGCGCGGCGAAGAAAAAGTGTTTTGATAAGTTCCAGAGACACATTCTCGTTTCTTAAAAACACAGTGGCGGACCGGGCGGATGGGACCTGAATTTTATTTGTCCATCCAGGCAGATGGAAACAAGGATGGGCTAGGTGTGTGGGCCATTTCTGAGGGGGACACTGGGGTTTACGGTATTGCGGTATTGAGATTTTTTCATGCGGTATTTCGGTAATTTAAATCTTGACGTGCGGTATCGCGGTATGATAGAGCCCGGCGGTATACGGTTTTTTCATCCTTTTGGCTGACGGTATTCGGTAGAAGAAGGTCCTTCACGAATATTGCGGTACCGTCCATTTGCGCTCTCCTTTCTCAGGCAGGTCAATACACTATGCAAAACAAAACACGGGCTTAACTGTAGAATACCCGTCCACTCCAAATGCAGCCAAGTAGCCAAGTAGCCACCTGGCTACGCGGCTACTAAGATAAGGTACAGTGAAGCCGCGTAACTGCGTAGCCACGTAGCCGCGTCAGCACGGTAGCATAATACTTAAATTACTTTGACCCCTTCCAATACTCAACTCGAGATTTCTGGGGGTTGCTGTAAGAAGGCGGCTGGGGCGAGTCAACGATCGCTTGGTGCTCGGTTTAATTTTCATATAATTTCACCAAACAAGAAACAAAACCGAGACACCAAGGAAAACGTTTCAATTGACCTCTGCAGAGTTGTTTGGGGTCGACTTCAGACTTCTTTCGCCTGGGCGTGTTCAGTGTAAACAAGGATGAATGATGTGTCTGTAGAATGACTGTAATACTAAAATGAATGTGTGTGAATGAATGTGGACAGTGTGGACCGTCAATTCCATACTTCTAGTTGAACTTTATAAAGTTACCCTGCGTAAATAAACGGTATGTAACAGTGTCAGTATAAATCTACTAGCGTTCTCTGTATCACGAATGCCATTCTCTGATTGGCTACGCTACCCACTATCTATTCTGTTGAAGCAGAAGCATATTTACTTCTTTCTTTCCTTTGGTGAAAGCCAGTAATTTTTAGTCGTTTTCACATCTAAAGGGAATGAGACGCTTATTGCAGACAGGACAGGCGGGGCGCTCATTTCTTACTTGACACTAACACGCCCATTGGAAAACAGGAGCTTGTCAACAAACTCACGTTCAAAGGCGCTAAATCGAATCAGTTATGGTAATCGTGCTAAACCAGGAATAAACGAAACTTTCATTAACATTCTAACAAAACATTTCAAGCCATCGTAAAAGTACGAACTAAACTTTAGCGTAACCTTACTCACGAAGTTTTCTTCGGACCTTCTGGCCTGTAAAAATCTTTCTACAATAATTCAACGTTACAGCAATGTGAAATACAAGTCAATAGTTACTAATTGCACTCAGCAAGTCGTTCCTATAGACTGACGCTTGTTTACAAAACTACCAAAGTTACATCAATAATTATGGTGTCGAGTATGCAGTGGTATAAAAGAAATCAAATTTTTTTTAGTGCCAAACATTAACACGTTTGAATGAGCGTAAGGCTTCTTCTACAGGTAAGAGATCTAGTTCAAACATCGTTCGAATACTTAGACATAGACATAGACATACTTTATTTAACGTGGACAAGTACACACTTAGCTGTTCGCTAGTTTGCAGGTGTTCCACGATTGAAATTAAGTAATGTACAACATTATAAAGCTTAAAAAGAAAAAAAAGAAAGGTATTTACATCAAGCTAATTTAAAAATCACCCGAGCTAAAAGCGATACTTAGAGATTGAATGCTTTAGTCTGTGCCGGTTTCGATAAAACATGTATTCTTGACGTTTATTCTGTGATCTCCGTTAATGAGGACACCCGGATAATAACGACACTTTTGCGCGCAGCGTTAGTGTCCGTATTAAGCGGGTTCCACCGTAACATACGAGACTGCTTCCCTAGGATTCACATTTTTCCCTGGTGACTCTATGAAACATGTTGTACACAAAAAATAGGAAAACAGTAAAATTAAGAGCGAGATTTATACCTTTGAATGAGGTAAACGCGTCGTTTTTATCTCATTTGATCATCGTAATGTTAAACGATACACGTGTCACTAGTGACTTCCTCCTGATAAACCCAACAAGTGAAGCTTTCAACATGGCTTGAACTTTCTGCAGTCAAAGACAACAACATATCTGACTTTTCGCCACCGTGAGCTGCAGCTGGCTCCTGAGGTTGCTGAAAGCACTGATCATGCTCCTTGAGTTTTAAAGCAACTCTTGCGTGTCTTTCTTCATGTTTCTTCCAGTTTGATAACCGACTAAAGCACTTGTTACAATGCTTGCATGTATACGGCTTCTCTCCTGTGTGGGTTCGTTCATGTTGCTTGCAGGTTGCTAATTGGCCAAAGCACTTGTTGCAATGCTTGCATGTATACGGCTTTACTCCTGTGTGAGTTCTCTCATGTTGCTTGCAAGTTGCTAATTGGCTAAAGGACTTATTACAATGCTTGCATGTATATGGCTTCTCTCCTGTGTGAGTTCGTTCATGTTCTTTGCAACTCACTAATTGGCTAAAGCACTTGTTACAATGCTTGCATGAATATGGCTTCACTCCTGTGTGAAGACGTTCATGTTCCTTGCAATTTCCTAATTGGTTAAAGCCTTTCTCACAATGCTTGCATGAATACGGTTTCTCTCCTGTGTGAGTTCGTTCATGTCGCTTGCAATCTGATGAGCGGCCAAAGCCCTTATTGCAATGCTTGCATGTAAACGGCTTCAGTCCTGTGTGAGTTTGTTCATGTCTCCTGCGATTTGACGAGCGACTAAAGCACTTTCCACAATGAATGCACTGGTACGGCTTCTCTCCAGTGTGAATTCGTTCATGTTGCCTATGAGATGAACGGTCGCTAAAGCATTTATTACAATGCTTGCATGTATATGACTTCTCTACTGCGTGTTTGTTCATGGTGCTTGTAAGCTGATAACTACTCAATAAAGCACGAGTCTCGTCAAGTTTGCTGCGAAGATAGATGTTTCTGCTGTATTCCTAACAAAACGACAAAAAAAAATAGCTTTGTTATTGATCGGGCAGATACAAGTAGGTGGGAACCCGGTTCACAAGTCGTGTTCAGAGCACAGCCATGCGGAAAAATTCATCATTACAGCATTCACTGACTGTGCCGAGACTGGAACAACAATCTACATCTGGAAAATTATTTTACGATAAGTGCTGGAGTAGATCAGTTACAGTCACCGATCTAACTGTAATTTACTGAATACTGATGAATAAATTTTACTTTTTGAGCCATTCAAGCAAGCTCAGTCAGGACCTATTGGCGTAAATCTTAAGGTGAATGAATAATTCCCAACGCAAACACGAGCTTGCCGTGACTGTCTTGTAAGGAAGCTCTTGAGGGCAACTTGTCAGTATAATAGTATCGGTCCATAACCCTGCAAGAAAAAAGAACTCGACCAATATTTCTTTAACGAGGACTTCACGCTAGTCCAGTGACATGTATCTCAGTGGTTTGAGCACCTGACCTGTGTGAGAGTTTTGAAATTTATTTTGGTTTATTTAAATCCCTTTGTATGTGTGTACAAGCTTACTTCTAGGTAGTGTGAGCCCATGCAGTTCAATAAATAATCATCATCATCTTTTTAGTGAATTACACCGGCTCAAGAACAAACTACTACTAAGAGAATTAGGCAGCATTAATAGGCTTTAAACTAATAGCCACACGTGTTGTTCCATTCTGTCCTTAATGAAAGTGCGCTACATGTATGAGCAAACTCATGAATACAAAAGGTGAATGAAATTACCAGTACGCATATAATTATTTTTTCTTTGATTTCCATCCTTTAAATAAAATTAACTCTTAACAATATCTAGATTCTCAGGCAATCTCAGGTGATCAGTTTCATAAATATTTTTACATTTTTGGTTTGTTGGTAAAGGATCATTTGTCCTCAGTTCTTCAATGACATGCACATAGTGTTTTAGCATAATACAATTATGAACAGTATATGTCAAAATAAAAATTAATATACCGGGAACTGGAATAACTCAACAAAATAACAAACCAAAAGTAGCTACATTAATTTGCGCTGCAATGCAAATTAAAATTCAACAATAATTTGGCCTGCTCTCAGCCAATCATAATAAGGTAATTTTCTCAGTCAAATAATAACTTCTGTAATCTAGTTTGCAAGTTCTACAATAGCTGGATAGCCCCTAGATGGAGGTGTGCTGTCATGAAATACCTATACTGGTATGTGCCATCTAAGGGGGGTGTGATTTTGGTACCCTTGATCTAGAAAGGGGTATCCATATTTGAACAGGGTATATGATATTTCAAATGCATGAAAACCAATTTTCAGCAGTGATTTCCATTTATTTGTAGATAATTTGTTTAACCAAATTTCTAGAATGTGATATCAAAAAGACAAATAAAGTTAAACACAAACTGATGACCCATGGCACCCACCCTATTTTTGTTCTGGCCTAGCATCTCCCCTACATCTATTTTCCATAAAAATACACCACATCTACAACTAATAATAATTATGTTATATGGTGAATCAGAACATTCTGATTGGCTCTTCCTTAGTTGGGATTTTGCCATACACAGCATTTCCATGGAAATGGTCATAAGCTGTGTATCTTTTGTTATTCAAAGCCATGTCAAATTCAAAATCTGCACCTAAAACTAGTGCCATAATTACAATAAACTACTTGCTAAACTGGCTTCCCCAAGCTATATTGGGGAATAGTGTCCCTTGGTTGTTTTTGCATGAACAGCCCTGCACTCAGTCTGTACTGCCACGACCTCGGGTCAATATTCCCCAGTACAGACCTTGCATTTGATTGGTAAGGGGTTAATATTAATATAAAGATTTACCCAAGTCTAAATGCGGAGCTCCCATAAAATACTAATCATTTATTCAACACAAAAGAAATTCATCAATACAGATTTCATCAATCTGAATTAAAATTGAACAAAACAAACAAATCTACATTTCAGGTCATTCCCCAGTACTGCATTGCACATCCTTACGGCGCATAATTTATGGTGTCATTAGCATGCATTCGTGCAAGCGCACATTGAAAACATGGCGGATTTGCCTTGATATTGAGTTCTGTCAGTTGAAAAATGGCTATAGCTCACTAACAAGCTCAGGCAGCCCAAATTTTTTTCCAGTCATTTTAATCAACTAATCATTAGCTTTGCGTGAGAAAAGACTGATCTGATTTCTATTGTTGAAAATTGAATAAATAGCAGCTGCACTGTAGTCTTTTCTATTTTGCAATTTGATAGCCATGGCAAGCAATTTGGTTCCAATATTTTAACAAGGATTCAGCTGTCTGTCAAAATCAAACTTAAAAAGTTTATTTGTGTCCGACACAAGTATTGACTGTAGTTTGAGACGTGTTTTCATGAGTCTGGGCTCACAAAGAGTTTACAATAACTTGGAATGCATTCTTCTAATAAGCATTAAAAAACGCTAAAATGGGACATTTTCCATACCTCACCGCTCCTTAACGAGCACAGGCACCTCCCTTTTTTATTTTATAATAAAGTTCTCATATGATAAATATTCATTGGAAAAAGTTTGAACAAAAATCTATGTGCAGTTTTATTTCAGGGGAATTACCTTAAACACAAACACAATATGCATTTCATCTAAGTATCAAAGACCAACTTCTCAATGCTGGATGACCGGATGAACAAAATGCTTAAGAAAATTCATTCAAGATTGATTATCATTCAAGGCATTTTAGAAGCCGAAGTCCAAATTCTCAAAGAAGTGCAGTGTTCAAGCTTAATAATTATTCACGCTAAAGTGTAATTTGAATATTATTTTTGCTGACAGTTTTGCATTCATTTTATCTCTTGTAGCTTTAACAGTGTTTTACCTTTAAAGAAATTCACTAATAAGCATTTTACCAAACCGAATAAATTGAAGTTACAAAAAAACAGGAAATCTCCATGCATTATAAACACTTTAGAAGCAAATCACCATGTGTGAGGATCAAAAAGCAACTCCTTTTTTGGTTTCTAACCGTTACAGAAAAAGACATTTTAGCAGTCTACAAAGCAGCTAAACAGCACTCCTGTTAGCCTAAATACCACTTTGGTTACTAGCCTTACACATTGCAGTAGCTTGCCGTCAGAACTACATGTATGGTTAGCGGATTTGCATTATCGTTCCTCAATATTTATAAAAGTATAATCACTAGAAACCTTATTGGTAGTGGATACCCCCTTTTTCGTTTGTGAGGTGCACATAGCTATCAAATAGCCATGCAATAGGATTTGAGATGGAACAATAACAAGAAGAGGAGAAAAGTATTTGCTAGAGAGGAATAGTCAGTGAAGTTGTTCTTTTTGCTGGATTAGAAGAGAATAGTCATCAGTTAAGTTTGGAAACATTAAAGTCTTCATCACAAAAGAGTGCTTCACTGTTCAGCTACAACAAGGTTGTAGAGTCAAGGTGAATAGAATAACTCGTACTTTTAATACACTCGAATTGAACATTACATCTTAGTTGCCAAACTCAGAATACAGCAGCCCACTCGCTTGTTGCATCAAAGCGAGGCTAGTTGTGCCTCTGTGCCAAGTTAACAGTTTTAAATTAACAAAAGAAATTAAAAAATAATAATAATAATAATAAAAAACCTTTTCACAAACATGAAGAAAACAAAAAAAAGTTAAAAGTCTTGTTGCGTCAATGATCTGGTCTGGTTTATTTCGCTATGCCTATGAGTTTTTGTGTTCCTGAATGCCACCAGAACGGAGTGAAATCTTCAACAGGAAAAAAAGTTTTTTTTTTAGTTTCGCCATTCGCCTCTGAGGGGAAAACAGACGAAGGAAAGGAGTTCATGATCACTGAGGGAACTGTAAAAGTTTGTTTGCAACATTTCAGGCTAGAAGATCTCAGAAAATGTGTCACTGATTGCATTTTGCTCCAAGTCGTTGTCATTTGGCTCAATGTTTTCACTGGTTTCAATGAGGGGGCGGTTGAAGTTCATTCGCTTGGTGATTCCACCGTAATATTTATTTCGTGCAATTTGGTCTGAATAAAGTGGTGGCGGACAAAGACAACTTTTTTTGAGACAGAGGATGTATTTGAAGAGGAGCTTTCCTTTACCTCGGGGAAGGTACTGGCCATGCAAATCATGTTAGAACAACTCCAGACACCACATAAGAGCTCGTCATTAAAACAATTTTCTAAAATCTTCCAACCTGAAAATGTAGCGAACAAACTTCACTGCTCACGGCAATTGTGAACTGAACTTCCTTTGTCTCAGTGAATTGCATGGATCTACTATTTTTCCTTAGAAGTGAACGGTGGACAATTTCTATCCCTTCTGGTGGCATTCAGGAACACAAAAACTCATAGGCATAGCGAAATAAACTGGACCAGATTGTGGACGAAGCAAGACTTTTCTGGGGAGCATTGTCAAAACAGAACGCTGAGGCCCAACTAGCCTCACTTTGATGCAACTCGTACCAGGCGATGACCGAGTGGTCCGCCATATTTGCATAGGGTGTGTATAACTACCAAAACAATTCCTGTTACGTCATTGGCTCCTTACACATTACACACATGTGGGACTAGCCAAGACACTACAAAGGTGATCTTAAAAACATTGAGATTAATCTACAACATGAGATAACCAAATTATGACTGCTGCTGCTGCAACATTTGTTCACTCTAGGCTTGCTTACTTCAGTAGCAATTAAGTCTGGTTCAGAAAGATACTTGAGCAAGATAAAGTCTGCATACGAGCCAAGTGGCCCATCAGACCGGAGCTTATCCTGCTTTCTGCTGCATGAAGCAACTAGGAGTATTTCTATTCTCCCCTGGATGGGATGCTAGTCCATTGCAGGGTTACCCCCAGCATTAAATTTGCTGGTACCCATTTATACACCTGGGTGATGAGAGGTACTTTGAGAGTAAAGTGTTTTGCCAAAGAACACAACACAATGTCCCTCGCCAGGGCTCGAGCCTGGACTACTCAATCTGGAGATGAGCACAGTAACCAAGAGGCCTCTGCACTTCCACAAGGCTTTGATTGTAGCTGCTGATAATTTGAGCCAAGCCTATGTAACACATTGCCCTAGAGATATATGCCCCACAATAGAACAGAGTTAGTACTAAAAGTTAATGGATGATCAACCAAGGGTCTGTTTACATACTCTGATCACGCATTCAATCTGGAATGCGCTATCACAATTCATGAGTTAAAAATATCTTGTAGGCCTGATAAGGTTTTGGTGGTAAACATGAACAAAGTAGGATAATCATAACTAATATAAATCACGGAAAAGTCCCTTCACTGAATGTTCAACAACAAAAATAAATTTAATTTCACCAAACTTTAGTGTCAAAATTCGAGCAAATTATTTCATGTGGCATTCGCGTAAACCAAATCGATCTGAATGTGATACTGGTCAACTGGACAAACATGGAAAAATATGTGACTAAAACAATTACAAAACATTTGATCAATGTCGTAAATGAAAAAAGAGTAATATAGAAATATATAGTACTTAAATCATAACCAAAGACGGTATTTCTCATAACTACTTGTTTTAGTCCTTTGAATCAAAAAAGCGATGGCGTTCGGTTCAACTTGGAATATCATAAAACACAGAAACTATTTTTTGTTATTCAGTGAGATGAAAATAGGTGACTCTGTATTTTTAAGATGAGCCTGACCTCAAAAAGGCATTCTTATGGACTCTCTTACCTTTATAAACCAGCGACAACAACTTGCACAGCAAATTACAAGCAGGCCGCCGCCATTACAGGATTACACTAGAGCCCAGTCTCTCGTCTCTGCATGCGTAGTCCAGTCCCCTCGCTCTTCTTTCTATTCCCCGCTCTACATAAGGACCATAAGAGAGAATCCAAGTTAACTTGCATGCAGTTTTCTGATTTGTCGGCTGAAATGTGTCTCAGTTTCGCGAAGAAGAATACATACATAAACGAACCCGTGCTAGAGGTAGAACTTTATTCCAGAAAGAGAGAAAATACGCCACACTGAAATCAAGACAGAGGTCACGTCGTCTTATCCTGGGCAGGATGGGTGATACTCCCAGAAAAATATTAATTGGGTGGGGTCTTCAAACCTTAACCCTACTTATGATCAAAATCTGCGATTTTCCCTACCCTATTTATGACCTGACAAAAAAAATTCGATACCCTATTTGTGACCTAACAATTTCCTTAAACATAATTTGTGGAGGGCTTTTGTTGATGGTCTTAGGCTTGATCGATATAATGATGAAAAAGTACTTCTTCCAAAAAACATACCCAATTCAAGACTAGGGTGCAAAAACCATACCCTGTTAATTTAAGGTGGTTCGATACAGTTTTTTCTGGACCATACGCGCGGGTCACAGTAGAGACATAACCGACACCGGAAACTGCGTAAGAAAAACCTCTGGCACCCAGGGTGGGCGTAGTCAATCGATAAACCGATAATCGATACTAATAGATTATCGGGAATTATATTAACAAAGGAATTATCCATTGTTATCGACTTTTGCCAATTGATAGGAATCGATAAAAACAATTTTCTGAGTTATCGATTGCCGTTATTAATCGAAAGCAATTGGCGATTGATATCGATTGAATCGATTGATTTCCGATATTGATTTTTATAGACTCACTACGCCTGGTTGTTTTTGAGTGTCGTTCACAACCCTTGCGAGGATTGCCGCTTTCGTACGAACGACGTTTAGTTCGACTGGGATAAATACAGGCACCAACTAAGACATATTATGTATCTAGCCGAACTGTGTTTGGTAGTGCGTCGTTCAAATATAAAAAATATTGTTGCGTAGTCTGGCCTAGTCTTCCACGCAGCCGTTTTTTGGGATGTCACGCAACGCTCCCCCAAACAAACGCGTTGTGTGACATTCCAAAAAACAGCTGCGGAAGGAGACTAGGTCTAGGTCGAAACAAGGAAGGTAAGTCACATGATAATGATGTGTTGACAGATCGTCACAATGACTTGTCAGCATCACATTTGAACCAATTAGTGAAGAAAACACTATTCTGTCCATAACTTCTCGTTGAAACAATATTTTTTCGATAGTAAGATCTATCTTGCTATCATAAAATCTTTTATTTCCCAAAATGATGTCCGTATTAAACGGGCTTCTCTGTTACATACGAGATTGCTTCCCTGGGACTCACGTTTTGCCCCGATTGACCAAACGAAAAATTCAAAGCGACTTTACTTCCGGCATTGTGACTGTTATATTTTGATGCTTTAATAAACTAAGCGGCGCCCTCCAAGGACTAAACTGCTTTGACTATAACTAACATGTTCCAGTAAGCTCGATACAAATATATGACTAAATATACAACTAGAGGAAAATTAAGTGAAAGATTTACTCAGTATGCCTTGCAGTGACGTAGCCCTATATCCCTATATCCCGATATATCATATGATCATCGTAATGTTGGATGAGACATGTCTCGCCACTAAATTCCTCCTGACAAATCCAACAGGTGAGGCGCTCAACTTGGCTTGAATTTTCCCCACCGTGACTTGTAGCTGGATCCTGAAGGTGTCTTGTTGGTTGATAGTACTGATCATGCTGCTCGCCTTTTGAAGGACTGTTTGTTGCGTGTCTTTCTTCACGTGCCTTCCAGATTGATGACCGGCTAGGGCTTTTTTTGAAATGCTTCCATTTATACGGCTTCTTAACACCTGTGTGAATTTGTTCGTGCCGCTCAAGGGCCGATGAGTCACTAAAGCACTTATGACAATGCTTGCATATAAACGACTTCATTCCTGTGTGAGTTCGTTCATGTTGCTTGCAAGTTCCTAATTGGGCAAAGCATTTTTCACAATACTTGCATGAATATGGCTTCTCTCCTGTGTGAGTTCGTTCATGTTGCTTGCAAGTTCCTAATTGGGCAAAGCATTTTTCACAATACTTGCATGAATATGGCTTCTCTCCTGTGTGAGTTCGTTCATGTCGTTCGCAATCTGATGAGCCACCAAAGCCCTTTTTACAATGCTTGCATGTGTACGGCTTTATTCCTGTGTGAGTTCGTTCATGTTGCTTGCAAGCAGATGAGCTACAAAAACACCTTTTACAATGCTTGCATGAATACGGCTTCTCTCCTGTATGGGTTCGTTCATGTTGCTTCCAAATTCCACACTGTCTAAAGCACTTTTTACAATACTTGCATGAATACGGCTTCTCTCCTGTGTGAATTCGTTCATGCACCTTGCAAGCTGATGAGCTACTAAAATACTTTTTACAATGCTTGCATGAATACGGCTTCTCTCCTGTGTGAGTTCGTTCATGTTGCTTGCAAGATGATGAGCTACTAAAGTACTTTTTACAATGCTTGCATGAATACGGCTTCTCTCCTGTGTGAATCCGTTCATGCACCTGGCAATTTGATAACTGACTAAAGCACTTTCTACAATGTTTGCATGTATACGGCTTCACTCCTGTGTGAGTTTGTTCATGTCGCTTGCAAAATGATGAGCGCCTAAAGCACTTGGTACAATATTTGCATCTATACGGCCTCTCTCCCGTGTGAGTTCGTTCATGCTCCTTGTAAGCTGATAACTGGTTAAAGAACTGGCCGCATTGCTTGCATGCGTGCGCCTCCTCTGGTACCTTGGTTGTCATATCCGTCGAAGCAGGTTATGATTGGCGTAAGCACTTTGCCGCGTTACGACGAAAAACATGTATTCCTTCTGTCGCTAACCCGGATGTTGGACTTGATTGCGTACCAAGGATTCTTCTCAACTTTGCTGTCAACGTAGATTTTTCTTCTGTATTCCTAAAGAAATGACAAAAAATACATGAGAGGTTTTTACTTCACTGACAGGCTGGTTCACATTTGTTAACAGCGCGGCGATGCGACGAATGATACCAATTTTGTTTTCCGTTGCCAAAAGCTATACTGAAATATATTATTCACCCAATTTAAATTTTGCAATACTCTGCCCTTTCTTAGGTTTGAGATATATTCTTTCTGTGTTCTACCAGCATTAAAAGAGGTATTCAGTGGACCTTTACGACATCATTAGAAGATCTTGACTTTGCCGATGATCTGGCCCTACTGTCGCACAGAATACAGGATATGAGGGATAAGACACGAGCCTTGGAGGTACAAAGTGCGAAGGTAGGCCTGAAGATCAATGCCACCAAGACAAAGCTGATGCGTATTGGTACCAAACGTGGTGATGTTGTGTCGGTAGCTGGGAAGCGGGTTGAGGAAGTGGATGAGTTCACATACCTTGGGAGCATTGTAAGCAAGAAGGGAGGCACTGACGAGGACATTCAGGCACGAATTGGAAAGGCAAGACAGGCATTTGCGATGCTGAGACCAATATGGCGATCCACGGCACTAACAACCAAGACCAAGCTGAGAGTCTTTGGGACAAATGTGAAGGCGGTGCTCTTGTATGGTTCTGAAACTTGGAGGCTGACCAAGGGATTGGAGCAGAAGTTGCAAGTGTTTATCAATAAGAGCCTGAGGAACATCTTGCGGATTTGGTGGCCTAGAAAAATCAGCAACAAGGACCTTTGGAGTCAAACAGGGCAACGACCGATAGAGGAAGAGATAAGACAGAGAGCTTGGGGCTGGATCGGCCACACACTGAGGAAACCAGATGGACACGTAGTCAAGAGGGCACTAGAGTGGAACCCACAGGGGAAGCGAAAGAGAGGGAGACCCCAAAACAGCTGGAGGCGCACGAGAATGGCAGAGTTGGCGGCGAAGCATGTTACGTGGAATGAGGCAAAAGGCACTGCACAAAATAGGGTTAGGTGGCGCGCGCTAGTTGAGGACCTATGTTCCACTTAGGAACGAAGAGGATTAAGTAAGTAAGTAAGTCTACCAGCATTACACCTTAGGCTAGCGAGTACACAATATACAACATGTAAACCAGAAACTTAATCGTCACGTCTTTCACTTGTTCACGTACAGTGACGAGAACAGCAATCTCCATTTGGCAAATTCCTGAAAGTAAAGAGCTTGATCAGACCCACTGCATTCCTTGATCCAACTGCAATATACTGAATATTTTTCGGTTACTTTAAAATATAATTAAATTTCGGTATCGAGTCATTCAAACGAGCTTAGTTCGAACCTAATTACGGCAATCTGAAGGAGAATGAACTATTCCTATCGCAAACATGAACTTAGCCGTGACTGGCTTGTAAGGATTACGTCACCAGTACGGTAATTACTACCTTTAGATATTTCTGTGACTTGCGTGAATACTTTCTCACTAGAGTAATCAAACTTTACGGGCCCAGTGTAAAGGTTTGGATACTGCTTGCTATCATAATAGCTGTGCATTTTTACATTTTATACTAAAACCTACGTGGATGGGTCTTAATGTTTGAGGTTTGAGATACTGCCGCAGTCTAAAACTCTTTAAACCCAGCACATGCAATTCAATAGGAAAATAATGTTAATAAAGTTAACTGATTTGGTGGGCTTCCCAATGAAAAGACTGCCAAGTTTTTAGCTATTCCGTGGAAGCAAACAAAACGAATCAAAAAACTTTGTAGGTACTTCCTTGTCGGCACCATCTTTTTTTCTGAATTACACTGGTCCAAAAAGAAAATATTACCAAAAAATGGTGCAGCATTAATAGACTTTAAATCAATCTCCAGACTTCAAAGGACTGAAGTCCCGCAGAGAACTTTGCCTTTTCTCGTGAGTATTACTTTTTGTTTCATCTCTTCTTTGCCATTAACACCATATTTAAGAGCTGCCTTGCATGCATGTTTTAGTCTGATGATGGTATAGCTCTTACCGAAATATAACTTCTGGTTTTTCCAATTGTTGTCTGAATTTCGACACAATGAACATTCTCAGATCATCATTCATCCTCTATGTACCAAATCTGTCAGCTGGAATTGGTTTCAAACATCTAGAATGGGGCCTTTCTTAGTATAATAATGCAGTTATCATAACATGGTCCAACAAAGCAATTGGCTAATTATCTTCCCTGTTATAGTTTTGATAACTGTTGGATAGCATGTTTACATCCCGTCAAGTTTAGTAGGTTTTTCTTTCAAAAAAGAAAAGAAGAGTTTCATTAAGCTCCAAGGAAACTAGAGCTCTGACATCTATATCAAGGTTATTTATCACTTGCTCTATACACCTGCTCCCACATTGCAGACATTACGGCTGTACATCTTTTTGAGATCAACACTGACCAATGTTCAATCTTAGCAAAGCTCAGTTAATAGGCTTACACACCCAAGGGCACAGGGCTTTTTGTAATCCAATGTCTACCACCATAGCCTGTGAACACAGGCTATGGTGCTTGATCATAATTCATTTGCAGACTTATGCAGACTTATTTCCGGCCCACCAAAAATGCTTAGAGCAGAGACAAGCGACAGCCAAAAATAAGTCTGCATTCGCAGGTTACTACCACCATTAATTGAGTTTTTTGATCAAATAAATAAATGAATTATGATCAAGCACCCCCATTCACGACTAATAGTGATATTTCTCCATGCATTTTCACAGTATTCTCCCTAAAGGCCAATTATAAATTTCAGATCCATAGATCAAACATGCAAGCTACACAGATGATTTATTTCATTACAGAGATTGTATCAATTGGCATGTCATAACAGAGAATGTAAGGCCACATAAATGCACAAAAAGCTAATACCGGTAACTCAGCTACTAGGGTGCTTTTCTATTGGTTTTTTTCTCATCACATTTTGGTATATTTTGCAACATATTCATTTTAAATGTGGAAGGGGCAGGGGTCAAATGGTTAACATGTTGGACTCTGGTTCAAGCAGCCTGGAATCCAACCCTGACCAGGTCATTGTGTAATGTCTTTGTGCAAAACACTCTTAGTCTATACTCACAGTGGTTCTCTCTTTCAAGGTGTCAAAAAGGATTCCAGTAAATCATACATGGGGGGTTGACATTGCGATGGACTAGAATCCCATCCAGAGAAGAAATAAGTCTTGCTGCTTCAATAGCAAAGCTAATAGAAGAAATAGCTCATCTGCTGAGCCACTAGACCTGAATGCAGACTTCACTTTTAAGCTTTCTGTCAACTGGGCATAAGTAATTATCACCTTTTAGTTCAAAAATGTCCTTTTATCATTGGCCCAAGTTTATCTCCACACATTCTGTGTGTTTCCTTATTAGTTACAAAGATTAAATGGCAAATTATTCAAAGTTTAAGTTTCAATTGTTGGGAAAACAGTTTTATTACTATTGATTTAACTGCAGTTGGGTAAACTATTTTCTCATGTTCAGTACCCCAGTCACATGTTTCATTGGTGCTTTTCACGGGTCTTAACTACAAGAATCTCTTCTCCATTATTTACCCCCAGAAAAAAGATCACCTGGTTGCAGGTTACTCCTACAGGTACAATTACAGTCTAAATCACATGTTGTTAAATTTTACTGGCAATTTAAGTTTACGTTTAAGTCATACACATCTGTACATATCATCAGCATCCTAATCAGTATAGGAAATCCATCTGTTCTAGAAACAATTAATTGATTGGGATTAACTGTATGCATGAACAAATCGGACTTTTTAGTAATTTCCAAGAGTGGCTACCAGAGCCACGGGTGGAAAACAGAAAAAGTCCTATCTGTTCACAAGTCAAGTGAGTTAATCCTAGTTTCCGTAGCAAGAAGCACAAGGAATACCTCTCCCTGGATAATGTGCAAGTCCATTGCGGGATTACCCACAGTAAATTTGCCAGTACCTCTTAATGGGCTATTTATATGCACGGTTGTAGAGAGGTACTGTGAATGTAAAGAAGTCTTGCCCAACAACAAAACAAGATGACCCTGACCAGGGTTTGAATCTGGACCACTAGCTTGGAGTCCACTGCACTAACTATTTGGCCACTGTACCTCCAAAATATTATGAAATTGAATAGAAAACACGATCCAGAGATCCCACAGCCAGTTGCCAGGTATAAGCAATAACTTAACCTGTTCTGATAAGGTATTGGTGACACTATTATTAAGTTGTTGTTAGTAACATGAGCAAATTAATTAAGATAATCATATATAGCTAAGTCAAGGCAAAGTCACAAGAATGGATGTTAAGCAACAACAACTCCACAATTACTTCTACAACCAAATTAGAAAAGATAATCTCCAGTCCATACGGCACAGTCTCAGCACCCCAATGTTTGAGAGTCTCGCTTGATTGAATGTAAATTGATGTAAGTTATTTATTAAGGACTGCTTATCTCATCTTTGAGGCATTTTTCATTCTGTTTCTAACAGTTTCTTTGGTTGTCACAGCTATGAAGCTGTTTCAACAAGTCATATCTGAAAAAATGTGACATAAAGCTTTGCATCCATAATGGTGGTTGACATGAAAGTCTGAGTTTACTTTGAACACATAAGTAGTTAATAAACATACTTTGATAAAGTTGATCATTCTTCTTTGTTTTTTCATAATTAAAGTTTCTAAAGAGGCTAATAGATCCTGAAAGTAGCAATCCCCCAAAAGTGGCAACTCCCTAAAAGTAGTGAGACCAAGAATCAATAGTATAACTGAAGTAAAAGTTACTTACAGTAACTCTATAACGGGTTTCAACAAAACACTGCTCTCTAGTCAGCTGAACCCCTAGCTTAGACAGTGGAAACTGGGGATGAGAATACAACAATCTTGTTCCCAGGGCCTGCGTTAAAAACTATGATGCTGAGGTAAACACCTCAGATTTTGAAAAAATCAAGAATCATCGCAAAGAGAACTTTGAAGATGAGCCAAACAACAAGCAATTGGATAAAGAGGATACGTAATGATGCAGCTGGAATAGTAAACATCTAAGCGAAACTCTTGTGTTGAAATATCCTGATTCTTTCACTTGTGTTTATTGTGTTCAATAAGCTTTCTTGTGCAGAACAACTTGATATGGCATTTCGCAGCCAAAGTAAACGCTCTTAGAGTGTCTAGCGTGCATAAATAAAGCTTATGATGATGATGATGAAGTTGATTTTATAGGGAGTCAGGACTTTGCCAAAACCCCTCTATAACTCTAATTAAGGCACTTTCCAACAAGGAAAGGTATCCCACTTATGCCACAAAGCATTGTGTAATGTCAATTTGTGTTTCATCAGTTTATGTTGAGGCGTGTTTCTTCAAACTAAAATCTAAATCTCAACTGAAATGATATCAATACACCAGACTAATGTACCAGTGCATCATGAAGAAAAAAACAGTTTAAGGTATACATGTAGCTTCAATAGCTTTCCTGCTGACCACTGACAACACAGTCAACGGAAAAGCTCATCATTATGTAGCAGGAACATAAATTCAAATAGTAACGAAACATTTCATCTTAACTTTGAAAAGCTCTTTGCACGAAATTCCGTTTTTTTTTTTCGTTAAAAGAGCTGAGCAGCACCAACTTTATATGAGGTTTCTGCTCCCCAAAAGTAGTAACGACCCTTTACTTTCGAAATCATTCCCTTTTACCGTATAAAACACCGCTAATATTTTTTCTTCATTGGCTGAAAAAGAAATGAGGTGAAGCTGTATCCTTTAGCTTACCTTAGACATCAAAGAGGCATTCTTATAGAGCGACAACAACTTGGACAGCAAATCACCTGAAAGACGCCATTACAGTAATTGCATTAGAGTCCAGTCTCTCGATCTTCCAGTCGGGTGGGGAGGAATGTTTAGACAATAATGTGGGGAGGTGCTGCGGATATGGCACAGTCGAAGAGCAACAAAAACTGTTTCTGACTATTCCAAAGAAATTAAACATCCTTGTTTTCGCGAAAAACAACGAATGCGATTTACTTCCAAAACATGTTTTGAGACTGGGGAAACTGGACCGTATCTGGTCGCCTCGAAACGACTTCGCTAGACTACGAGTAGTCCGTCTTTCGCGTCTGTCGTGCGTTACGCGAAAGAAAACTGCGAGAAAAAAATGGCCGCGCGAAAAACGCCCCCAGGAGTTCGCGCGGCTATTTTTTTCTCGCAGTTTTCTTTCGCGTCACCCATGACGGACAAAGCGAAAGAGGGACTACTCGTAATCTACGACTTCGCCACCAACGAACTCGCAAACATTTGTTTTTGAGGCCTGGACGTTCGCTCGAAAATTTTCCAGTCGGTAGATTTGTTTTAATTTTTACTGCAGTCAGATGAGTTGCTTGTGTCACAAATGCAAAAATAATTAGGGATCATCGACGTCGTTTCAGAGATAAAGCGTGTGGAAAACTACCCCTATTTTGAAAAATTGGCGCACGTAATTCAACATGGTCTACAGGGGTTTATAGGTAAAAATATCGAAGGTGAGTCAACGGAGGCAAACGATCTTACTTTCTAGTAGTCATATTTTGTAGAGATGGGTCTGTTGCGTAAATTGTCACCCTTCAAGAGGTATTTGAAACCGGTATTTCGCGGAGGTCACGGGTTCGAATCCCGTTGAAGCCCTGATTTTTTCAGGCTTCTTCTTTCCAGTTACTTAAATTGGAAAATTTATTGCGGTGATCATTTTTCATTTTCATGTACAACCGCAGTTCAAATATGAATTATTTCAAATATGATCGATTTTGACCATAACCCTAAGTGGGTATAGGGCCAGATTACTTCATATATACTTCACATCATTTCACTCCTCACGGGAAGATATTTCTTCTTTCCAATTGCTTAAATTGGAAAATTTACTGCGAGGATCATTTTCCGCTTTCATTGTTCATTTTATTACTTAGCGCGCGCGCTTTCATGCATGACGTGGGGTGTGAATTTGTATGAGCAGTAAGGATGCGCAGAAACAATTAGCGCGAACGTCCTTAAGATAAATTATGCTCGCAAAATGGCCTACTTTGCCTGCTACACTAGTGCACTAAAAAGTTGCCTCTTCTGCTCTCATTCTCTTTAGTAAGGTATCTGAAATTCGTGTGTCCTTTGGCAGCCCGACGTCCCATGCCATCTAGGTATAAAGCAACACCCCGTGTTGCTTTATGCTGCGGAAACAGGGATGGGCTTTCGTGTGTGGGCCAGTTCGGTTTTATATTGAGGTGCAATTTTCCCTTTTAATTTTTGATACCAAGAAACAATTAAAATAATGATGCCGGGAACATAGTGGTTCTGCAGATTGTTGTAAGGGAAGTGTGCTTTGCTTTTTTGGTAAAAGTTGTCTTTTCTTAGTAGATATCCACCTAGTTACCTCAAGCAAAGGAAGTAGAAGATGTGTGCTTACCTGCTTAACCACTAGGCTTCAAAGCAGACTAGACTCTTTACCTTTGTTTTAAATGGTCACAATAAATAATTTGTTAATTATTTATTATTATTACTATATCAACTTGTAGTTAATAAATTTAAGTTTAGCGTAGCTGTGATTTGACTATAACATAGTCCAAACTGAAAGCCAAGGTGGCAAGGTCCAAGCCGTGGAAAACCACTGTTTCCACTTGCTTGGGTCAACTCTGATATACACTTGTTGAAGGTGGCGATGTCACGCTTAAAAAAACTTGAGACAAAAAGTGATAAACGATCACGAAATTGAAATGAAATTAAAACAAAGAAATCGTGGCCCAAGACGGTGAGTGTTAATGCCAGTTTTGAAGAGAATTAACATCTATTGATTACAACACTATATCTAGCTTTGTGAATTAAGCTTATTGAAACTCGAAAACGTTACGTACCGGTACAATAAGCTTTTAACTTAGACTCGATTGCTTTCAGCCAAAAAGGATAACATACGGGACTTCTTCTCTGGAAGCCAGGTTTGCTGCATAAATAAATAAAATAAATAAATAAATATACATTTATATAGCGCCATTTTCCACTAATTGTCCATGGCGCTTTACAATACTTTAAAATTAAAATCCTAATTCTTTAAAAACCTAAAATCCTAAACTCCTAAAAGGTAAAGAGAAGTTCCAAGTTTCTACCGCCGAAAACACTGTTAGCTCAATTTGGCATTAAAAAAAACTAATCGACCTTCAAGAACTATAAACTTTAACAGACCAGATTGTGACGTGGTGAAACTACAGCGAGAGAAAAATACAAAGAGGGAGGTTTAAAGCTTAACGAATGATAAGGTTTACATAAGCGTCGTTTTTATGTCATATGACCATTGAGGTGATCATTGTAAAGTCGAAGGATACATGCCTCGCTACTAACTTTCTTTCTAACGAATCCAACAGGTCAGGCTTTCAACTTCGCTCCAAGTTTCTTCTGTCAAAGAAAACAGCATACGAGACTTTTTTGCCACGGCGAGTTGTTGTTGGCTCATGAAGGTGCCTTGTTAGTTTAAGGTACTGATCTTGTTGCTCTCATTTTAAAGAACTGTCTATTGCATGTCTTCCTTCACCTTGTTTCCAAATTGTTGACTGGCAAAAGCTCTTTTTATGATCATCTTGCTTCTGTACGGCTTAACTCCTGTGCGATTCTTGAAGATACCTCGCATGTCGTGATTACACTGAATCTACATTGTAGCTCTATGCATTAAGCTTATTACAACCTGAAATATTATTAATGGAACTTAAATTAAATTGTTTTCAGCAAAAATGGATCACATACTGGGCCTCTTCTCTGAATGTCTGGTTAAATGCAGGTTCAGAGAAGTTTCAATTTTCTACCGCTATTACTGAACACTCTTAGAGAAATCGCGCAAACGCTAGTCGAATTTCTTCAAGCACTAACTTGAACAGAACAAATTTTATCGTAGTGAACGTTCAACGAGCAGAAAAAAGGGAAGGCCAAGGTTTATAGCTTAAAGATTGATAAGGTTTATATAAGTGTCGTTATTGTCTCATATGTTCATCGTAATGTTGGATGAGACATGTCTCGCTGCTTAATTCCTTCTGACAAATCCAACTGGTGAGGCTTTCAACTTGGCTTAAATTTTCTTTAGTCTCGGAAAATTACATACGAGACTTCTTGTCACCGTGAGTTGTTGTTGGTTCCTGAAGATTACTTCTTAGATTTAGATACTGATCATGCTGCTTTCGTTTTAAAAAACGGTCTATCGCGTGTTTTTGTTCATGTCGCTCGCAATATGATGAGCTTGTAAAGGACTTTTTACAATGCTTGCATGTATACGGCTTCTCTCCTGTGTGAGTTCGTTCATGTCTCTTGCAATTTGATAATCGGCTAAAGCTCTTTTTACAATATTTGCATGTATACGGCTTCTCTCCTGTGTGAGTTCGTTCATATCTCTTGCAAATCGATGATTGTCTAAAGCCCTTTTTACAATGCTGGCATGTATACGGTTTCAGTCCTGTGTGAGTTCGTTCATGCACCTTGCAAACTGACGATCGGCCGAACAACTTTTTACAATGCTTGCATATGTACGGCCTCTCTCCTGTGTGAGTTCGTTCATGTGTCTTGCAAATCGATGATTGTCTAAAGCCCTTTTTGCAATGCCGGCATGTATACGGTTCCACTCCTGTGTGAGTTCGTTCATGCCACTTGCAAGGTGATAGCTGGCTAAAGCACTTTTTACAGTACTTGCATGTATATGGCTTCTCTCCTGTGTGAGTTCGTTCATGTTCCTTCAGTGCAAGTTGATGACCGGCTAAAGCTCGTTTTACAATGTTTGCATGTAAACGGCTTCCCTCCTGTGTGAATTCGTTCATGTCGCTTGCAATGTGATGATTGTTTTCTGGACTCTGGATCATTGTGTCATATGTTTGGACAAAACAGTTTCCTGTCAGTCTGACAGTGCCTTTCTTTAACCAGGTGTAAAAATGGGTACCAGGAATTAACAGGGCCAGGTCATCCAACTTTTAGGCTTAGCACTGATCAGCTGGTAATAGTATGAGAATAACAGCTCAAGACCGTAGAACTCAAAAGAAACATGGAAAAACCAAATAGGGGCATGGACGGGCAAAACTGGAGAAGATTAAGATGGATTACAACAGGGAAAACTGAAAATAATAGCCCAGTGTTTGTCAAGTTAAACTCACTTGCATGACAAAATTATATAATAAATAACATCCAGAAATCAATCTTGCCTATTTATATGCCAGGGGCTCTGATTCAGTTGATTGAATCATCTGAATAACAATGACCTAGCCACTTTAAAAGCTGACGTTTATCATTGCAATCGACAAAAATCTCATCCATAGGGGACTGGAAATACACCTAGTTGCCTCAAGCAAAAGAAGTAGAAGATGTGTGCTTACTGGCTTTGTTGGCCACTAAGCTTGAAAGTAGACTCGACTTTTTATCTTTGTATTAAATGGTCAAAGTAAATAATTTGTTAATTATTTATTATTATTATTATCATCATCATCATCATCATTATATCAACTTGTACCTAATAAATTTAAGTTCACTGTACCTTTAATTAGTCTCTACATAATATATAAATTTGTCTCGATTATTTATAAAGTTAAAAAGCCAAATAATTCTCAGTTTTTATTGTACCCTGTGCCACAGTTATCTTTCCAAAAGAAAAAATCTGGGGGAGCATCGGTGTGGTAGCATTGTTAATTGTGTTCAAGGTCAGGTGATTTTTCCCAGAATGCATGGAAAAATGACCTGATTGGTTGATTGATTAAAAACAGTTTAAAGAAGTATAACATGTGTAAATTGACAGCTTAAAGCTGGACTCTTTTTTTATTATTATTGAAGTTATGTAAATTTTTTTTCTTCTGTTTACAACCCCACAAGTTCAGCTCTTTTCACTGATATTAACTATGAACCAATCTCCATTTAGTCCTACTTCCCTCCTATCAATATGCAAAATTTACTAGTGACTTATTTAAGTATATGTTAAACCCATAAATGTCTCTGATATATTACTTACAATGGGTAACAAAAATAGTTAGGAAACTTTGCGATCTGCACAGAGTCAGAAAAAAACATTGTTTGGGGGAAAGGGGAGAAATGTTTCCAAGACACCTGAAAATAGAATTTTACCCGAAAGTGTCTCACTACTTTTGTCGCTCACTGTAAATCTCTCCTGCAATACCGGTGCAATGTAAATTGCAAGCATGTCTACATTTAATTACTACTGTTGGAGATCTATTACTATGGAATTTCCATACTTGAGCCGAGTATTACGTCCATTGAACATAAGGGCCAACCCACACACGACCGCTGTCATGTGGCTTTGATAGCTCAGTTGGGAGAGCATTGCACCGGTATCGCAAAAGTCGTGGGTTCGAATCCCGTTCAAAGCCTGAAAATTTTTTCAGGTCTTTTTTCCAGTAGTGTTATGGCTGCATTCTCATCCATCATCATGTCAAATACACATTTGTTGAATGGGATGATGTCAAACGTTAAACAAAATCGTAACATAAAACAACAAAATGATACTGAACTGAAAATAAAATAAAACAAAAATAAAAAAGCCGCGACACAAGGGATGGCTTACAATGAAGATTACTAAAATCTAGCGATTACACTATATCTAGCCTGGTGCATTACACTTATTGTATATAGACTTGAAACATTATTACTGGAACTAAAATTTGACTGCTTTCAACAAAAAAGGACCACATATCCGGCCTCTTTTCAGGTTCAGAGGGGCTCCAATTTTCTACCACCATTACTGGGCACTCTTAGCTCGATTTCGCGCTTCAAAAAACTAATCGACTTTCCCCCAGCACTAACTTAAGCAGAACAAATTATGTCGTGGTGAACCAACAACGAGGAAAACAAAGGCGAACACGAAGGTTTATAGCTTAAACATTAATAAGGTTTACATAAGCGTCGCTTTTATCGCATATGCTCATCGTAATGTTTGATGAGACATGTCTCGCTGCTTAATTCCTCCTGACAAATCCAACTGGTGAGGCTTTCAACTTGGCTTAAATTTTCTTTAGTCTCGGAAAACAACATACGAGACTTCTTGCTACCGTGAGTCTCTCCTGTGTGAGTTCGTTCATGTTGCTTGCGAACTGATGAGCGGCTAAAGCTCTTCTTGCAATACATGCAGGAATACGGCTTCTCTCCTGTGTGAGTTCGTTCATGTCTCTTGCAAGCTGATAAGAAGCTAAAGTTTTTTTTACAATGCTTGCATGTAAACGGCTTTTCTCCTGTGTGAGTTCGTTCATGTCTCTTGCAAGCTGATGAGCGGCTAAAGCTCTTCCTGCAATACATGCAGGAATACGGCTTCTCTCCTGTGTGAGTTCGTTCATGTCTCTTGCAAGCTGATGAGGAGCTAAAGTTTTTTTTACAATGCCTGCATGTAAACGGCTTTTCTCCTGTGTGAGTTCGTTCATGTTGCTTGCAATCTGATGAGCGGCTAAAGCTCTTCCTGCAATACATGCAGGAATACGGCTTCTCTCCTGTGTGAGTTCGTTCATGTCTCTTGCAAACTGATAACAAGCTAAAGTTTTTTTTACAATGCTTGCATGTAAACGGCTTTTCTCCTGTGTGAGTTCGTTCATGTTGCTTGCAATATGATGATTTGCTAAAGATCTTGTTACAATACTGGCATATATACGGCTTCATTCCGGTGTATGTTCGTTTATGCTCCCTTCAAACTAATAACTGATTAAAGAACTGCTCGCAATACTTGTATTTTTGTGCCTTCCCCTAAGTCTAAGGTTGCAATATTCATGAAAGCAGGTTTTGATTGGCTTAAATTTGACGCCGCGTTACGTGGAATTTCCTCCTTCGCTAGCCCGGATATTGGACTATTGCACTTGATTTCCTTTCAAGGTATCTTGACAACTGTGCTGTCAAGATAGATGTTCCTAACCTGGAAAGGAATGACGTCGAAAATGTCGTATTAGGTTTTGCATCTTACTCACAGGGAGGTCTGGGACACACACGACTGAGATGTTTTCCAAGCGTCTAACGACGCTAACTTTAGTGTTTAATTTCTAGGAGCTATTGAAATAAATTATTCACTATTTAAAAACTATGTCACTACTGTTTTCGAGTTATGCCTGCGTTTCACGTGGAAATGAACTAATTTTCCCAGTCATATAATTACATTTATTGATTCTTCTCCCTGTATGTGTACAAGTGTATTTGTATGTAGGGTAAACATATGTACCTTAATAAAAAAAATAATAAAGTAAACTGATTTTGTGGGTTTCCCTGTGAGCTGATTGCGTATTCCCTGCAAGCAAACAATGGACAAAAATATTCTGGTTAATACCCCCTTCTTGACATCATGTTTTAATTGAATTAGTTTCTCAAAACAAAATATAACTAACAAATGGTGTAGCATTAGCAAAGCAATTATTGTAAGTGTGACATACATAATAGCTTAATTAACGCCCCCATTGAAGTTGTGTAGATTTTGCTTCAAGGAATGTTTAATGAATGTCCAAGAAAACTATGCACAAATAATTGGATAGTACTACATGCATCCTTGTAATTTTCTTCTGAATGGGTGACAAATTTCACATCCATAGATCAAACTTGCAAGTCACATGGACGATTTAATTAATTACAGAGTGTGATTGTATTGTAATATATGTATTGTAACTAGAGCATGTATAAATAGTGTAAGTATAAGTAGTGTAAGTAGCAAATGCAGTGTAAGTGTAAATGTAAGTATAATATTAGTGCTGTAAGTAGGGTAAGTGTTCATCCTGTAAATAAAATTGCATTAACAAACCTGTGCATCTCTCTACATATCACTGGCATCCTGATTAATTGTGAAACTGAATAGGTAAATAATTCAGAGTTTTGTTTCTGGGTCAAGCAGGTATAGCTTAGCCCATATTTCTGTATCATGAGATTTCAGCAGAGATAAACATAAACAAAGGGAGTTAACCAAGCTAATTCACTACAAAGTAGTATCACTGATGTTGAAATTTTAACAAAAACAGCAATAACAACATTTCTTCACTGCACATTATTATGACAAATTATTTGACCAGTTACTTGAATAGCTTCCGTGACACTGTATTTTTTAGATTACCCTCAACCACTCATAGTTGTTGTTGTCACGACAAACTACTGAAATCAGTGACAAGTGGTTGTGAAAACACTGAAAGTTTAGTACTCCTTCTTAAATATACTAGTTAACAAATAAAATATATCTTATCAATTCCTTATTAAGTGCTTTATAACAGAAATAAGCATGATCAAGCCTTTTTCAAGTGCTTCAAAATAAAATTTTATGTTTCTCCCAGAAATGGACTTCTGACGGGTCTAACTACATCTATATAAGTGGATGTCCTCCAAAGGGATACACCCATCACTGCATCTCTTAGTTCTCACTGGCCATCTGCACTGTTATAGCTTGATTTGGTTTACCAATTCTTTTTGAAAGAGCATCTGAATTCCTTCAGGAAAACGACACACCACTTGGTGTCTCCTTGTTAAATTTAGGGAGAGCTGTGATGTTTTAGTCTGTCTTGCCAGGTCGCTGGTCAAAACTTTATTTTCTCAAGAAATATTTGTTAGAAGTGTTGGCGATCTGAAATTGAACTCTAGGTGTCACCAACAGTTCAAATGCCTTTCCTGGAAAATAATTTGTCCAATACAACTTAATACTTAATTAATTGAAAACAATTTTACCGCAGGCTATAATCTATTCATGGCTAGTTCAACTTCACGTGCAGATCGTTATCTGTCATTCGAGCAAAATTAGTTTTCTATCGAGCAATATTCGAACGCCACCAAAGTAGACCAAACATGCAAAGTGCGCGCGTGAGCGCACTGCTCGCTCTAATCTTTGATTAGTACTAGTTTGTAAGCTGTGTACGTTGCACTGTCACAAAAACATGCTGTTTTAAGCAGTCGGAGCACTGTTACGTTTATATTTCGTCTAGTGTAAAATACAGACGGCTAGTTTTGGTCCCTTGAACCATGGAAAAAACAATGACAGAAAACGCACTGACCTCGAGTCCACCTCCCAGCACGAACTACCGTCTAATGTATAAATTTCTACATTATAAAAAACACAGGCACGATCCTTGCTGTATTCAGTGAGACGAAAAGAGGTGACACTGTATTCTATAGCTTAGCTGGGCATGAAGAAAGCATCTTTGTAGACTCTCTTACCTTTACAAAGCGACAACGACTCACACGTAGGACGCCATTACTGTGATTACATTGGAACCCAGTCTCTTGCTCGCTCTGGAAATGATGAACAGGTTGGACTGGGAAGGACTGGGTATGTACAAGGGAAGGGTAGGTACTGGAGTGAAACAGAACCTTGTCCATCCTAAGGGCCTGTTTACAAGGAGGGAGGGTTACCCTAGCAAGCGGGTTAACCCTGGCTGGAGGGCTAAAGATAGCCCACGTTTACAAGCCAAATTTTACAGGTAGGGTAACCCTACAACCCGGGACAACTTAATCGCGCGTGCACAAATGACGCAAGCAACCCTAAGAATGAACGAAAACCACTTCAGCAATTGAAAGGCATTAAATCACTTCAGTATAAGTAGCAATAGTTTCAAACTCCGTTCAAACATGTGTTTAAGACTAGGGCGAAAAAAACATGACAAAAAACTCGACAAACAACCGGTAAAAAAGCTCTAAATTACTTTTGCTTTCTCGCATGCGATGCATGAGCGCGCGCTTAAATAAAGGGCATGCACAATTAAATTCTCGTCCAAGGTTGTAAAAGCCAGTCTTTGATTGAAGATTGCTCGAAAACCTACCGTGCAATCCATGATGAAATTTTCACAGTCGATTTGTAGGGGTGAATCACGTCTTATTTTGCATGAATGTTAAATCAGAGCCAATTTCTTATTCCTGAGATTTTGAGGTGGGGTCATACGGGTAGATTTTGAGAAAAACGTAATTTAACCTACTAGTGCCCAGTCTTTTCTTGGGTACTCGGTCGTTCATTTTGGCCATTTGTTGACGTTTAATTGTTCAAGTTTCACATAAAATGCTAAAAGACTTCAGTCAACAGTAAATAGAGAAAGGAAAAACATCTTAGAACATTTTTCCAAAGAGTTAGAAGTTGGGCAATTATAATCCATCAAAACTGTAGTAAGCCACCTTAGTGCGCGGTTACACTCAAAGGGTTTGGAAACAATTAGAAACTTAACCCGGGTGGGCGGGTTAACCCTACCTGGAGTGTTTACAAGGAAAAAAGGTAACCCGCCTGCCAGGGTAACCCTAGCACGCAAATAGGGTAACCCGCCTACCCGGGTAACCCTAGCTGCCTTGTAAACAGGACGAATAAAAAAAAGAGGAAATGTGTGAGTGCTAGGGTAACCCGCTTGCTAGGGTAACCCGCTTACTAGGGTAACCCTTTCTCCTTGTAAACAGGCCCTAAGTCTCCGAACTTGCAATCAAGCGGGGTTTTTTTGGAAAGGGAGAAGGGAAAATGGAGCAGGGGAAATATAAGGGAGGGTTACTCCAGGTTAAGTCCATCATTCATACAATCCTTTTAAAGTATCTTGAATTTGTTTCCCTTTACAAATATCGTACGGACCTCCCATCCGCTGTGGAATTGGGCCAGTTTCACCTTGCATAAGGACCATACGGACGGTGCGCCTGAAATTTGAATTGATAAATCAGGATTCACCAAAGGGATTTATAACTACAAAAGGTGAAACATTTTTTGTCTCCTGAGCTTTTAATTTGGCGCAAAATGGGTCTCCCGCGTTGGCAACTCGCCCCTCGATCGCTGTCGCCAAATAGGATTAAAGTTTTGTCATTTTGAACAAAATCAGTATGCTGTCCCTAGTCAAATTAAAACACTGTCAATCGTACTGTGGGCGAATCCGCCGTGCAAGGCCGTTCGCGTGAGCTCTTTCCTTTACTGACTCGACCCAATCACAGTGCACTCTTCTTTTTAACAAGTGATAGCGTAGCTAGAAGGCGTTGTAGCGGTTAAGTGAGAAAAAAAAATCACTCGCTCGGTCAGTGACTGGTCAGTAATCAGAAGATTGATCGTCGACATTTTGTGGTAATTCCGCTGACCAGCTTATTCCGCGGGAGGGGCGGCATTTGCCCAACATATCCGAACAAAGTGACTGCCAAGGCCATGAACTGATCTTTCGCGTTTGGAGTCGAACTAGTGTTCCCAAATTAAAGGCTATTTGGTATACAGCTGCAAAGGTGGGTGTAATTATAAGTGGGTGTAATTCTATCCATCGATTTTCTTTTACAGCTTTTAATTGATATATTGCAAAGTCATGTGCTAGGGTTTCACACTGGCCGAAGCTTTTCTCTTCGGCGAATTATTTAATAATAATAATAGTAATAATAATAATAATAATGATAATAATAATAATAAGTACTAAGATCTTGAGATTGAAATCGAGAAAACGTGGGGAATGAAAACAACAACTGTCCCGGTGATCATTGGAGCTTTCGGACTTGTCAAGAAGGGAACAGAAAACTACATCGGCAAGGTACCAGGCAATATTAGAATAACAGTGCAACCGAGGACCGTCCTCCTTGGAACTGCTCACATACTAATAATAATAATAGCAATAATAATAATAATAATAATAATAATAATAATAATAATAATAATAACGATAATGATAATAATAACGATAATGATAATGATAATGATAATGATAATGATAATAATAACAATAATAAATAATAATAATAATAGCAAACTTTATTGAGTACTTTTTCATACACACTTGAATCTTACATGTATCTGGTAAAAAATTTACAAATTCTGTTGTTCCTTAAGTTTTTTCCATATAATTATTTCTGTAAAACAATTTCAATAGCCTACCTACATGTACATAATTATACTCTATAAGCATTTACAACCATTAATGATGATTAGATTACCGTATCTGGGTCCCGTTTCTCGAAAGCCCCGGAAACTTTTCGGGCCCGTAAAGCCATGGCAAAATCTCGAACCTTACGATTACAGAACTGTTTTATTCACATATTCCCAATATGAAGAAAAGCACCCTTCATACAAGAAGTTTCAGGCGTATACACTTCTCCGCTTTTAGATACAGATGGACTAAAAATGGCTTTACGGGCTCGAAAAGTTTCCGGGGCTTTCGAGAAACGGGTCCCTGAATTCTTACCATTTCGCCAACCTGCAACCGATGAATTATTCGTGAAGAACTCGCAGATAGCTATCAACATAATGTATTATGAAACACAATTGACAAGCTAGAGTCAAACCTGTATTAAGCGGACACCTTCTAGTAAGCGGACAGCAGTGCAAGTCCCATTTTTCTTTTCTCACATTCACTGTAAAAAATACCTGTATTCACCGGACACCTCTATTAAGCGGACGCGGACACCTTAAACTTGACTTTTATGGCCATTTCTATTGTTAGAAACCCATATCAAACGGACACTGCAAAAAGAATGCATGATTTTTTTGTCGACGTTTTCGTAGATCGGTCATTTAAGCTTGGCAACAAACTGAGCTGTCACAGAAATGCAATATTTTGGTGTTCGGTTTTGTTTTACAGAACTTTTGTTCTTGTTTGATTTAGTAAACTTCCACATGATTCGATCAATATAGATACTACCACTGTATACATAAATCGCTTTACCTCAGATACTTGTCATTGTTTGTGGAAAAAGGTATTTCAGAGTTCTCGACCGTTCACGAGAATGCTATTTGACCCTTTCAAGGTCTTTTAATATTGACGAATATTAAAGGAGCTCAGTCACGGTGTTTTGTCTTTTTTTTTGGCCACGTACAAATATCTCCTTTAAATGGAAGGAAACCTGAAAATAATAGTTTACTTAGATAGAAAAACATCAAAGAGATAATAATAAACCGTAAAGGAACAAGGATGGTCAAGGATAGCGAAGATTGACACGGATTGCCAAACTTTTCAAAATGTGCAAACCGTGACTGAGTTCCTTTAATATGACCCTTTCAAGACAAATTCTACGGGAACCTGTTTTCAACGGACACCCTGTATTAAGCGGACACTAGCACGGGTCCAAGGGTGTCCGCCCAATACAGGTTTGACTGTGCTAACTACATCAAGCTGTTCTTAACAATGACATTTGCTTGCACAATTAACAACGTCAACTCTCTAAGTTTCAAAACTCAGTAGACACTACCGAGTTAAGCTAAGTTAAGACGAGGCAACCTCGCTCAGGCTGATAAATAAAACCACAAAGTCTTCTCTCTATAAAGCTATACAGTGAAACCTTTCGTTAAGAGTTCGTTCTGACATTAAGCCACAGTAAGAGTCTGTAAATGTCTGCTTGCATACTGGATGGCTCATATTTCATAGCAACGACATTATTCCCACACTGGCTCAAAAATTGTCGTCAGAGCGATTACCAGTTCGTTCACTCTGTAGTGTTTTACAATACTGTAATCCAAAAGCTTGTCCAACATTTAAGAAATAGAAAACATGTACCGTGTTTCTATCGAGTTCTCCCAAACTTTCACGAGTGTTTCTATAACTCGATAGAAACTCGGAGAACATGATTTACATTTCTTTTAGAAAACACCGTGACGAAAAAAAGGAAAACAGTTTCTTCACTTTGATTATCAAAGAGTAAATTCTCTTTGCTCGCGCCATCATTACGTCAACAGCTCGTGCTAGTTCTGTGTTTCCATCGAGTTATAGAAACACGATTTTTAACCAATCAGCGCGCGTATTTTCTTAGGACTCTTTTCTAAATTGATATAATTGTGTGATCAGACACGAAAAAGAGCTTATATTTAATGTCAATTTCTCCGATTTACAGTCACTGCGTAAAGATCACACGAGATTCCCAACTGACCAGTCAGTCAAGTGTGAACTACAAGGTGCTGGCAACAGTGAAGAGGATTGAAAGTTCAACTTATCTTTGGATGCTCCTGAATAGGACGACCATACAAGCCGAGAGCACTCTTAGCTTAAAAAAAAGCGGCTTCCCTAAAACACAAACTTTCACAAAAAGTTAACGTAATTTACCCACAACGAAGAGGAAATCAAGCCAAAAGCTAGGATTGTAGCTTAAAAATTGATAAGGTTTAAATAAGCGTCGTTTTTATCGCATGTGATCATCGTAACGTTGGATGATACCTGTCTGTAGGAGCGTAGCCGGGATTTTTCAAAGCGGGGGTCAAACTGTGTCAAAGTGAGGGTACTCATCAGATTGTCATGCTGTTTTTGCCACCTGTTGAAGGTTGTTTACTTAAAAAAGGTTTACAAAAGGGGGGGTCACGGGAACCACAGCACCCCCCCCCCCCCTCTAACTACGCCCCTGCTGTCTCGCTACTAAATTCCTCCTGACCAATCCAACAGGCGAGGCTTTCAACTTGGCTTAAATTTTCTTCAGTCAAAGAAAACACACGGGGTCTTTCACCACAGCCAGTTGCAGTTCGCTCCTGAAGGCGTATTGTTTTTGTTTTTAATGAGGCACTGATCACTCCGCTTGCGTTCTAAAAAGTTGTCTCTTCAGTGTATTGCTCCAAGCTCTTGCATGTATCATGGCTTCACCACTGTGTGAGTTCAGTTCCTTCAAGTCGCTTGCACTCTGGGTTTTTACAATATATGCATGTGTACGGCTTCACTCTTGTGTGAGTTCGTTCATGTTGCTTGCAACCTGATGAGTCGTTAAAGCATTTACCACCATCTTTGCCTGTGTGGATTCTTTCGTGACGCTTCCAAGATGTTAACCCGTTAAAGCACTTATCACAATGCCTGCATTGATACGGCCTTTCTCCTGTGTGAATTCGTTCATGTTGCTTGCAAGCTGATGAGTCGCTAAAGCATTTATCACAATATTTGCATGTATACGGCTTCACTCCTGAGTGAATTCGTTCATGGCGCTTGAAATCTGATAGGCGCCAAAAGTCCTTTTTACAATACTTGCAGGAATACGGCTTCACTCCTGTGTGAGTTTGTTCATGTTGCTTACAACCTGAAGAGCTGGTAAAGCACTTTTTACAGTGCTTGCATGTATACGGCTTCTCTCCTGTGTGAGTTCGTTCATGTTGCTTGCAAAGTGAAGAGCGGCTGAAACTCTTGTTACAATACTGGCATGAATATGGCTTCTCTCCTGTGTGAGTTCGTTCATGTTCCTTGCAAGCTGATAAGAGGCTAAACCCCTTCTTACAATGCTGGCATGTAAACGGCTTTTCTCCTGTGTGAATTCGTTCATGTTTCTTGCAACCTGATGATCGGCTGAAGCATCTTTTACAATACTTGCATGTGTACGGCTTCACTCCTGTGTGAATTCGTTCATGTTGTCTGCAATGAGATGAGGTGCTAAAGCATTCATCACAATGCTTGCATGAATACGGCTTCACTCCTGTGTGGGTTCGTTCATGTTGCTTAAAATTTCTTAATTGGTTAAAGCACTTGTTACAATGCTTGCATAAATACAGCTTCACTACTGTGTGAGTTCGTTCATGTTCCTTGTAAACTGATAACTGGTCAAACAACTGGCATTCGTGTGCCTGCTCTGGTATCTTCGTTGCCATATCCATCACAGCAGGTTTTGACTGGCTACTTTAAGAAGAAAAACATTTATTCTCTCCGGTGCTAACCCGGATGTTCGACTTGATTTTCTTTCAAGACCTGCAGCTAGTTGACGTTGCCGTCAAGATTCCTAACAAAATGACAAAGACAACATCATATTAGGTTTTGTCACTTACCGGACAGCTTGGGGCAAACTCGGTTCACAATTCAACTAACGCTAATTTTTGTGTTTTATTTCCAGGAGGTATTAAAATAGATCATTAAACTATTTAAAAATCCAGCTGGGAATACTCTTTCTTTGGTGTCACTTAAGTATACTGTTCTGTTGTCATTTCTGCGTTTTACATGGAAAATTATTACGTAATTTTCTCAGTCCTATAGATAACTTGTTTATTAATGACTTTTTCAACTTTTCAACTCCTCTATGTTGGGTAAAGCACATATAGGCTAATAATTAAATGAATAAGAAAGCAAGCAAGTAAACAAATAAATAAACAAACAAGTAAATAAGTAAACAAGTCATACGATTTTCGTGGGTTCCCCTGATAACTGAGGGTTATCCTGTGCAAGCAAGCAAGCAAATCAAATCAGCATATTTTGGTTATTACTTCCTTGTCAGCAACATCTGTTTTTTCTGAATTACACCGGCCAAAGAAACAAATACCACCAAATAATGGACAGCATTAATAGGTCTGTATAATAGTCATAAGTCTCTAGACAAGCCAAGTGTCCCACCACAACTGTGCTTGTCCCGATTTTAGAAGAATGAAGCGGCTAGGAATATTTCTACTCCCCCCTGGATGGGATGACAGTCCATCGCAGGGTCCCCCCCCCCCCAACATTACGATCATCAGTACCCATCTATACACCTGGGTGGAGAGGGGCATTGTGAGAGTAAAGTGTCTTGCCCAAAAAACACAGCAGAATGTCCCCGGCCAGAGCTCAAACCCAGACCACTCGATTTGGAAGAAGCTCACTAACCATGAGGCCTCACCGTGCATCAATAAGCACTTAATGACCGGCCCCAAGGGAAACAGTGAGTTTTGTTTCCCCAAGACCCTCAATGTTGAACCCCAAGGCAAAGCCGATGGGAACATTGAGGTTGAGGGGAAACAAAAGTCACTGTTTCCCGCGGAACCAGTCATTGAGTGTTTTGTTATACCTCCCCACTCAAAAATAAAAAAAAACTGCGAAGAAATCGTTTGCTTGAGGCCGGCTGGCTCACAAATTTGCCGCAGTTTCAAGGAGCACGACCTGATCACATGCGAGTCGAAAGGTCAAGTTGTTGTTTCCCTAGGGAGTTGATGAGTTTTGACCCACGACATGTGACACGTTTTCCTCCAATTGTAAAAAGGAATTTGCGTTCCTTTGGAGTGATCTGGATCAGGATCAGTGATCCAAGATCACTCGGATTATGGTACATCAAAGGAACCGATGAATCCACTCTGGTCACGGATTCATCGGTTCTTTTGATGAACAATGATCTGAGTGATCTTGGGTTAGGGCACCCTAAACCTTTTGCAACACCATTTCTACCAATGTTAACTGAGATTTTTATTTACGTTAGATAAATCAAGCATCTCTGTACATGAACAATTAGATATTTCTACGTGCATTCTCGTAATTTTCTACCTAAAGGCTGCAGCTGCATTTAAGATCTAAAGAACAGACATTCAAGTTATAAAAATTATTCACATAATTACAGAGGATGTATCCCTCTTTCTAACCAAGTTCAAGGTCCGCACTGTAGGTTATGGACCAAGTTTTTCCCCCATCAATTTATGGCCAAAGTACAAAGTGCATGGGCCATAAATCGAAGGGAAAGAAATGAGGATCCATAACTTACAATACGAACTCAGAAGACGAAGTTAGTGAGATATTTATTATATCTCTACTGTGTGCCTGATGGGTTCAGAAACGATTTCTATTCACAGGAAACATGTTCAAATTTCTGACACACCTCGAAAGCAAAACAAGTCAATTTGTAATCATTTTTAAGTCCTTAGCGTGCTTTAATACACGATTTAGAGTAAAAGAAAGTTTTAAACTTTTACTTCCATATAAAAGTTAAGAACACTTGGTGATAAATCACAGAACAGTTTGGCAACAAAAGCAACTTTCAATTTTAGCTTGCTGTACAGGAGAATACAGCCTGCTAAATTGACCAATCACAATGTGTGTACTAACTGAGAGATATAATAAGTGACATTATAACAGAAGATGCAAGACACGTTGCACTCAGCTACTAATAACTGAACTACTAATGATTTAAATAAAATAATACCACCCAAGTACGGATAAGCAGCAAATTTGGAATTCAAAAATCTAACATTCTAACTGTACAAATTATTTATCTATTTTATATCTTGTTTTTGCAGTATTCTAAAGTTTTTCTCATCCCATTAGGTGTGGTTGTGTAGTGATGTAGGCATGAGCATTGCTCTAACTGCGACTCTGGATTATTAGCACAGGTCATGTCCTTGGGCAAAACACTTTACTCTCGCAATGCCTCTCTCAATACAGGTGTAGAGATGGGTACCAGCAAATTAAATGCTGGGTGCTAAATTGCAATGCGCCGAAATCCCATCCAGGGGGAGAAGAAATACCCCTAGTAGCTTGAAGCAACACAAATGGAAGGTAATGTGCTCATCTACTGGGCACGCACTAGGCTTGAATGGGGAGAGTACAAAACATGGACCCCCTTCGTGGACCAGGTCCATGGACTAGGTCCATCAAAATATGGACCCGGGTCCATAGACCTCCTATTTTTAATACCCCTAAAAATACGGTAGTAAACAATAATAAAATAAAAATAAAATAAAATAAGTAAATTGAAAAAATTGATATTAACATTTAATTAATTTTCAGCTTTGCAATCTTTCATGAAGTCACTTTTTAATGGCATTTCTTCAGCCAATGTAACTATAATGAACAGGGATTATATAATTAACAATTAAATACAGTTAAGACTTAAATACATTGCAAGAACCTGCATTAGCCTTATAAAGGGTAGGGGTGGTGGAAAATCTAAGGCCCGTTCCAAATGCCGCCCCACTCATGTGCTGAACCAAACTTGATTAAGTTCGACTTTAGAGTGACTTTGGAGCGTCGGCTGGTTCAGACGGTGTACTTGGGTCAAAATTAATTCAGGAAGCTGGTGGTAACAATTTCGACGAGAAAATATGCATTCTGAATTCAAGAACTCTGTCCAAATAGAAAAGGTGTGACTAACATTTCGCTGTTATCATGCTGTCATAGCAATATTTAGGGAAGCAAATTCAACCTCAAGGTTCAGTGTTTGTATTTAGACAGGTTTTCTCCCGGTTAAATCGACTTGTTAAAGGGAAATCTAATAAGCTGGGCTATTATCACGACGAAAAAGCAAAAAAATGAATTTGCACCAAAGAAACTCGCTTACACAGTCCCGTTTCTCATAAATGGAAGGCATACTGGTATTTTGTTGTCTTTATTTTTAGAGACGACTTTGATGACTAGTCACGCCACTCAACTTTGAGCCAATCACAAGTCCCGTTATATGAAAAATAAATTACAGTAATTTATGCATTAGGTTCGACGGACGAGGAGAATACCGCATGAATCAGCTGCCGCTCCAACGTCGCATAGAGCGACAGACCCTGCCGAATTGAATGTTGTTTGGCGCACCAAACCTAACCTGCTGAACCAAACTGATTCAAACGCCGCTCTTCTGCTGTACTTAACTCATCAGTTAGGTTCGGCACATGAATGGAGCGGCATTTGGAACGGGCCTTAGTATAACAGACTCTTAATCTCTAGATCATTATAAAAATATGAGGGTGTTTACTGTCATGCAACAATTTAGTGATGAACTGCAACATTTACCCATCATGAAAACTGACATAATCAGGGCCTAAATGAACTGCAACTCTTACAACTGACACTGTCACCTTTGTAGAACCAAAGTCGAATTATTTATAACATCACAAATTTTGTTTCTTTAAAACTGCTCACAACAAAACATTTGACTAAAATGTACACGTGGTCATATATTAGCAGTCTTTGTTTACATGGGCTGGTAAAAATAGGGGGTCCATGGACCCGGTCCAAGGAGCGGGACATGTTTTGTACTCTCCCGCTTGAATGAAGACTTTGACTTTTTACTTTTCTTTCAAATGGGCACAATACCTATAAGACCTGTTAGCTAAGAAATTTTAGGTGTAGTGCTCTGAGTCAGTAATTGCTAGTTTTGATCTCTTGAATCGTGGGGAAAAAAGCGATGACAGAATGACAGCTACATGTAAGGTCCACCTTGCAGCACGAACCGACCGTAGACCAAGGTGTCCTTGCGTGTAACAACATTCTACGACTTATAACCGAAATAATTTTTATTTCGTCTTCAGAGAGATGAAAAGAGTTAACGCTGTATTCAAAAGCTTAGTTATACATGGGAAAGGCGTTCTAACGACTCCCTTACCTTTGTAAATTTCGACTACTACACACTTGCGGGCCGCCATCGGCCGCCATGACATCACAGTGTACGATTACACTAGAGCCCAGTCTCTCAATCTTGCAGTCCTTGAGCTTCCCGAGAAAGGATTTGAATAAATTTTGCTAACAAAGTGGCCTATTTTGTCCGCTTGCAGAGCTCTAAAAGGTTCTTATTTCGCTCTTCTTCCCTTAAGTAAAGCCTCTCGACCGGTTGGTACAACGTGCGGAACCGATCTCGAACCCCCTCATGATCATTCATGACCCCTTCTGGGCACCCTTCTGGACCCTATCTGGACCCCTTTGTGAATCTGTTACCCGCTTGTCAAGTCGACAAAAAGTTGAGAATATCTATTTTTTCAAAATTGATTCCTGAAACCTTTACAATGAATAACTATGACTATAAAAGTAGTAAAATTTTCCAATTTAGGTGAAAAACAAATGTGCACTACCTTCTATTCAGCTTTTCATATTGGAATATTTTATTGAGTAATCAGTGTCTTCAGATTTGCCTGATGTAAATCAAACATCAGTAAATTTATATGTGCGAGGATCTAAGAGTTCAAGTTCATTAAGAAATATATCTTTACAGTAAAATTTCGAATAGCTCCTTTTTTGTACAAACATGTCTTACATCTACAATCTCAGACGAATCTTTTGTCTGCAAGTTTTGCTATATCTTTTCTAATATATATATACTGGTTATATTCAATGCTTTCGTACCATGTAATATCCCACAGATCACTTGTTTTTTCTCGGTATGCACACCAGCCCTTAGGCAAATTGTATACAGTGGAACCCCGTTAATACGACCACCTTCAGGCCATGAAAAATTGGTCGCATTAACGGGGTGGCCGTATTAAAAGGGCTCTTTAAATAAGAAAATGACTGACTGAGCTTTTCAGGGGCCAGAATTAAAGAGGCCATAATAACGAGGTGGTCGTATTAACGGGGTAGTCGTAAGGCGGGGTTCCACTGTACCAAGAAAATGAAAGTGACAAGTAGGATATACCACGGTTTACCATGAAAAAGAGTTGCATATCTATTTTATACCATACCATAGTAAATACAGTAGCCAACACAGTTGATGAGAAATACGCGCGGCGCACGATGGGAAGGTTGGGTGTAATACCGTCGAGTCTACAACGGCTTTCCCGTGTTCTGATTGGCTGTGTTTTCTATGGCATGGTATAAATAACAGTACATTTCAAAACCAGGAGGTCTGACCTTATCCAATTCTCGGCCCGAGGACTAACTTAATTTGTGAACTTAAAATAACTTCTCCATTATGGTTTTCCCTGAGGAGTACTTCCCCATTCATCTGTTCTAGCCGATGACCTGCGAGTGTATAATCTTCACTATGGGCCAACATTCGCTCCCGGGTAGACTTCCATATAAAAAAGACGTCAATGCCAGTCGGAAATTTTGAAAAGAACTTTTGTGGGCGTGGCTTGAAATTTTTTTCACCCCTAACAGGTTCCAATTCTAAAACAACACATTATCCTGTCTTATTTTTTTCAGCTCAATACCCTAAAAGGTAGCGCAAAAGCTTCCTCAGTGGACCTTTTGAGGCTGAACACCCTCATGGACACTAACACCACTTTTTCAGCCCTTAAAAGGTACGATGAGCACTGCCATCCTTTTTATGTGGGAGTCCGCCCACCCCGGGCCAGATTAGGATCCGGACCCGAATCATGCCCGATTAGAATCCAGACCCAAATCATGCCCGATTAGAATCCGGACCTGAATCGTGCCCGATTAGAATCTGGAGCCGAATCATGCCCGAATAGGAAAATAACAACTTTAAAAGCTCTTTCAATCCGCTGACAACGCTTCAACTGTTGATGCTTTGGTACCAGTTGAATTAGTTAATTTTTCAATTGAGATAATTCTTTCTCTTTGGTAAACAATTGTCTAATCTTGGGTTAAAAGTGATTATCACTTATAATAATCAGTTTGTATAAATTTTATATTTTTGAATATCAGGGCTCAAAAAAACCCTATTTTCCACTTGCTTAAGACAAGTAGTTTTTCTCACTGAAATTTATATAATTGAACTGCGGAATATAGATTTAATTAGAAGAATGACCAGCTCCCGGTTAGTTTGATAGCTCACTGAGTTGCTTTTAGCAATTAACCAGCTATCACACACCTGTTCAAGCCTGAATGTTTTTCAAGCTTTATCACAACTACTTCAGTTGTGTATTTAACTATGACGGTCTTTCTTCTAATTAGGTCTTCTCCTTTTGGAGAAGTAGCTACTGCGTTTTTGCCCAATTTGGCAAGCATGTAGCCAAGCCATCTTTCAACTAAACAAACAAGTAAAATAAAGCAAGCATGTAACTACGCTGGGTAATTAAGACACGTTTAGGAGTTCCTTGTCCGATGGGCAAGTTGGAATTCAATTTTTTTTTAAGCCTTGGATAACAATTAAGTCATTTACAACATATATCTTTTCAAAAGATAGCCTGTAGAGTTAACATGTATAAATTTGAATAAAATAGTTTGGGGGTATGCAAAAAATTACATTTCTATAGGAACATTTGTTCCAGCTTCACAATTAAACACCGATGAAGTGGGAGCTAGGTTGTTTAACCTCAGTAGGATAGTTTGTAGTAGCGGTCTGTCCTGAGGATCCACTTTAAGCATGCTCACGATCAAACCATTCAGTTCAATTGAATAAACACTGAGAGAGAAACAAATAAAGAAGAAAAACAAAACAATCAGTTAGTACTGAGCAAACCCAGAGCAGCACATTGACACATTTAGTCCTGTAATTAAGTGGCAGTCAGGGGAAGGGGGGCTAATTCAGTTTAGGATTGCCTGAGGAATTATTTTGAAATCTTCAGACAATCACCCAAAAGCCATTTCCTGCATTCTGAAAGACTTAGAGGCACAATTTGAGAACTGCTCCAGACCATTTTGGTCCACATACTTGAATAGTCATCTAAAAATATATATATATTAAACAGTGCAAAAAGCAGAAAAGCATGCATGGGCGAGTCCTTCCTCTGCCCCCTCCCTACTGAAGCTAATGTCTTGGTCTCCTTCACAGCCATATTATTTGGGTCATATGTACCCCTCCTGCACACTTTTTGAAGCATAACTAGATCTCCTACTGCACCCTTCACTGGCTGCACCTATCATGGAGCTCATTACAGGAGACCCAGAGAATTACATGTATCAAAATGTCCTTCAGACAATGTCAGCTATTGCTTTAAGTCATGGGACAGAGGTGCTTCCAAAGTCACTCAAAGGGTGAGGCAAAGAGAAGCTGAGCCTTTTGACATCACAAACAAATAACACAAACCCATTACATGGTAAAATTGTAAGGGCAGTAGCTGACAAATAATATGGCAAGGATAAAATTGATTAAAACATCCTTATTTTAGTTTTCATAATGTACCTGTCGCTTGGTATTTGAATGTTCCCACTATTAGCTGAGAGTGCTGAGCCATCACATGGACTTTGACCTGACATGAAGCAAAAAGAACTCATAATATTAACTTGTTCTTCAAATGCATTTTGTATAGTTACTTATGCAGTGGTCTTTAAAAGAAAATACAAAGTGCAACAATGTAAAAGAAAGCTATAGGTTATGAACAGTAAGAACATCCTAATAATAGGATCCAGCAGCTATTGTGAAACTTGTTTTACATTTTACAGTCAATACAGTATACTCTTAGAGACCTGTGATGTTCAACGAGTCAACAAGTATAATACTAGCTTGTCATGAGAGAGAGAGAGGAAAGAAATATAAGTTTTTACAGGCTTAGCGAGTTAGGGTTGGTCGGTATAGTGAAACACTGCTACCTTAGACTTGAAAATGCTGCCCTCCACCTGCAGCCTCAAGAGCAGCATTTTCAAGAACTCTGACCGCAGTTTTTCACTATTTAGACGTCCCAGCCAGTAAATGACAAAAATTTATGCTTGGAAAGTTTTGCTACACATTAATCTTGTATCATCTCAGAATCTTCCCTGATGTAAAGATATTCTCATGAGCTGAACATTTTTGAGAATAAATATAAGGCCCTTTGGCCACACCCCACCTCAGTAATAATCCCCTGATGAGAAGCATACCACACAAACCTTGTGGTACACTTTAAATTGCTAGGGCTTACTTCTGGAATTTTTGCCACATACTGCATTCTGTTATGTATGTTGTTATGTTGATGCAATCCAGTACAATGCTATGCACAAATTTGCACCCTCCTGAACCTTGCTGCAAGGTTTATGTAAGAATTGTGATCATTATTAATAGTGATCATATCAAGAGCTCTAGTTATCATAATTAGATGATCCATCATCAAAAACTGGAGCAACCTGACGACACTATATGATAATTATTAATATTCCCCCTCTCTTACCATCAAGAACAAACTCACCATAAGCCATGGCATACAGAGTGCAACCAAGTGACCACACATCACTCCTCTCATCGATTTCACAGTTTGAAGGCACTTCAAACAGCTCTGGAGCCCTAAAGTTAGTATTTATATGATCAGTCAGTATTAATATTACCTTCAGTATATTTAAACCAGAAGATGTTTTGCACAGCAAAATCCTTCAACAAAGCAGATGCATGTACACTTAGCCTATTAATAATATCTTTACCAACCTATACGCAGCAGTGCATTCTTGAGCACATTTCTCTTGGAGGGCCAAAGCTTCCCTTCTACAAGAAACAGTAATAAAACAATATTTTATAACAATATTTTATAAGTTGTAAAGCACCTAGATCATGCTTGGATAGGTGCTATAAAAATAATATTTATCAATTATTATTATAAGACCAGAGAAATTTCAAGCCAACAACACGAAACAAGCTTCATGACTTACGTGCTGAGAAAATAATTATCAAAATGTTTCTGTTCTTAGCACTTCATAGAATAAACATCAATGAGTGGAGGAAGAAGAGGCGGCCATGCTTGAAACACAAAATGGTGAAATGGCACTATGCAGAAAGTGTTCTAGTTGGCCTAAATAACACTAAGGTTAGCCTAACTATTACTGACTCAACAGTGATTGGCTGTCACTAAATGTAAGAGTTAACCCTTACAGACACCCATATCCCACAATGACTCTTACCCATAGTGCCAATTCATCATTTCATGTTTTAAATATACCCAGAGAAGGCACTGTGTAACATCTCAGTCACACACAGCATCAAGTAACTTGGGGTATTTTGTTACTCTCTAGGGTTACGACGCTAAGTCTCTTGCAGATTAACACATGGTTTTTTAATCATACACAGTTGCCTCCAACAATTTGTCAGCACCAGGCATGCATTTACTTCAGCCTGAATGGAGAAGTGCAGTGTGGGAATAAAATGCCTAGCCAGAGATCGCAACAGGACATCAATACAACAAGTTGTCCACTAGCCGGCTATACTTATTACATTGTATGCACCATTTTGCAAGACCTGAATAACAGGTAAACTAAGATTTCTCACTTACCTCGATGATATGGTACATCTGGCCTTAGACACACTGCCAAGGTCCATCAGCACCACTGTCATGTTAGGACCGAGTAACAAATTATGAGGCTGAAAAAGAAAAATTTTACTTGAAAATTTACACATCAGTCTTGACTAAGATAAAAATTGAGAAAACACACACTCGCATCAAAGTGCTCCCTGTTGGAAACTTAAAAAGCAAGAAAAAAAAGGGGTAAATCTTGTCTAAGATGTGGAATTGTCTTAAATTCATATTACATCCTAAAGGTACATGTACAACCAATTTACAATTTCTAATCCACTCTAGAGCTTGTGGGAAGTATTCTGGCATAATGGATAGTCCAATGGACTACACCATATCAAGCAGAGCAGTTTCAATCCCTTGTTAGAGTCATTATGTTATGTTCTTGGGCAAGACAATGTCACAGTGTCTCTTTCCACCCTTAAGAATGATTGGGTACTGGCAAATTGATCGGCAGCCTCACAGAATGAAGAGGAGTAACCTACAACAGTCTAGCATCCCTAGTCAAGGGAGGATATCAGTACTCTTAGCTGTTTGGGCACAAAAGGCTTTGATCACTTTCTCTGGCTGATTTTGCTTCTTTCATTAACTTAGATGAATGACAAATAAGACCATGTAAAAGCACTGAAAGGCCAGGTTCAGCTATTAGAACTACGAATATGGACACATCAGTCTAAATTACTTACCCTGAGGTACCACAACAACCCTAAAATGTTGATGGGAGCAAGTCCCCTCTATTCCCACCCCCCACCCCTCCACTCCTAGACACACAAGCAGTCTCCCAGCTAAATTGCCTCCAACATTCTATTACATAACTGCAAACTCTACCCACCTTGATATCTCTATGGGCTAGAGGTGGCTCCAGACTATGAAAGGCAAGTATCGCATCACAAAGAGATTTGAACATGTGAAGAATATTTAACTCTGGTATGTAGCCGCCTTGACTTAATGTGCATTCAATCAAATCTTGAACTGTTCCATCCTGAAAGAAATACAAAATATAATCTGAATATCAGAATCATGGTGAGTGAGCCATGCATTACCACTAGAGCTTGGATTGCATTTGGAGAACTTCCTTTAAGTAGTTTCACCAGAGAAAACCCTGTCCTGACCAATTTGATACTTCAGTAGGATCCATATTTTTTTGAACCTCCAAAACAACTGTAAATTGGTTTGCAAAATCAGATAGCTTGAGAAATTGGGAGTAACATTACAGACAAACAGTGTTCAACTGAGGGGAGGGAAAATTTGATTCAAGTTATCGGGAGGTTTGAAAACTCAAGGGTTCAAGAAATGAAGACACTGTAATGGTTTTATTACTTTTCCCTGTGGCATATTTGTGAAGTAACATATAATCTGAAACATTTTATGTACTGATTTAAACTGGCAGCTCATTATACAAATTGTACATTTTGTATGATATACACGCATTGTTCACACACGTACAAACTCTGTTAAGTTTACAGGTCTGTAAAAATATGTCACATTTTATATTGTACCCTAATAAAACATATAGCCGTTTACAGGTGTACCTTGTAATATGTTACAAGCATGCGAGCCTCTTTATACCTTCCCTTGGTAACCACATCCACATCATGCAAGGCCAGAACACTTGGATGATCAACTGCTCTGTGAGCACCTACTTCACGTTCAAATGCCTAATGTCACAAAATAATTTGCAGGTAAAAAACAGTCAGCTGAGGAATAATTTGTGATACACTCTTACCATGTGTTAGTAAATTTAAAATTTTACATGACATAACATTTCTTTATAATTATTTAATTTTTAGAGCTCAACTGAGGGTCCTTTTAAGAGAGTTGCACCTCAAGACTTAAGTGCTAATTAATTCAGGATTGAGTGCTCATTTTCCCTTCATCTACAGTGAACATCCCTGAATCCTGTCCAAACTTTTGATTAGACATGATTCAAGGCAGGTGCTTCAATGATTCATTGTGGTACACCATAGGCTGGTTATATATATCAAAATTGCTGATCTGTATGCCAAACCTACTGTACCTCACCATGAATCTCTCCAGAGCCCTGCAGTTAGGCCAGTGCCCAACCATTATCTGGGAGGTCGTGGGATTGAATCCCATCAGGGACTAAGACTTTTCTTTGTCCCATGCTTGCAACATACTGAATATTGCATCTTTCATTTTACTTACAGTGTATGTACTCTTCAATACATGTGGATGGTTACAAACCGATCAAGTCAAACGGAATAATTATAAACTCACCTCCTCTTGTTCAGGGAGCTGGAGACGCATTCTTTTCTAAGAGGAAAGATCACAAGTAGTAGAAAGTGAAAATTGGTTAAAGGAGGTTTTAATGATAATGTGCTCAGCAAATCAGTCTCTTCTTTAGTAAACATGTTGTGATTGGATCTTACTGAGAACCAACTGCAGGGCTTGAAAAAACTTGAATGATTTTCCGGCTTGCCCTTAGGACAAGTATCTCTCAAAGTTTGCTTGCAGAGTTGCCCTGGGCAAGTCTTAGTTTGCTTTTCAATGATTTAGTACGTTGCCAGATGACTTGCCTCATCCCTTGCCCATCGGGCAAGTGAGAAAGAAAAGTTACATGCCCAAAAGGAAAATCTACTTGTCCCAGACGACCAGACAGCACTTTTTTCAAGCCATGAACTCAAGTCAAACCATTGCTGCTTTACACGACCTTTAAATAGTCATGTTTGTTTCCTTATTTGCATATAATTCTAATCATTATGACAAAATGTAACCTTCTTATTTAAGACATAAATTGATCTACTTTTATTTGTAAAGTAAGGTTTGGGAATCACTACCTTTTGCAAACCTTCAGAACTATACCAAAGTCCTGTCAGGGACTTGGGAAATTTTCAATTATTTTCTTATTTCATAATGTTTTGCACATTGTCAAACCAGCACCACATACTAAAGAAATTGCCCACCCTGCACTAATATAGGCAAGAGACACGCCTTGGCATATGTGCCAATGAGCCCCTCATTCAATGGACTCTTTTAAATTAAAACCTCAAGGCAATAAATTCCCAGCCCAGCTTCGCCCAGATACATGTATTATAAGTTTTTGACATGCACCTAAGCATTTAACATAAAACCTACCAGGGCAAACCATTCCTTTCCATGATGCACAAGGTTAACATAGGAGAAAGCTGAAATTCAAAGTAAGACATGTCAGTCCAGATTTGGTCATTATACACACCACTACAGTGTGGCAGTTCTCAGGCTTCCCTTTACATAGAATGATACAAACGTCCTACAAGCACCTACATGAAAAGAATCTTGGAAATTCCATCTGTAGACTTTCAGTCAGGATTTGAAAGAAACGAAAACAACCTTGGATCATGGCCCCATTTCATGGCAGACAGATTTGCCTAGGTGGCATCCTTCTACAACTCACATCCAACTCACATGTAACAAATCTCCCGATTCAATATCATTATTTCCTTGAATGTTTTGAAACGGAACACTCAGACACTGATTAGAGATTAGGAATGCTTGTTATGATTTTTTTTCCTGACATCAGAGCCCGATAGACAAGGCATTTTATACATCCTAGTGGCTACAAGAACACTTAATCAGATACGCTTCCTTGACAAAAGTTAAGTACAGGATTAGGTCAAGCAACAACCACATGAGGAGGACAAAACAATATTATGATGCCCTCTTTGTGCATTTTTAAGTGTTGTACAGTCGAACCTTGATTATTCATACCTTGATTGTCCAGATTTCTTGATTATCTGGACTTTTTCGCTAGTCCCAATTTTGTCATGAATATTTATTAGTCATAATCAAGACCCATAGCAATATTCTTTTTAAAACTATATAGCATTAAATATAGTCTCCCCAATTAGTAGAGCATTTGTGCTCAGCTATTAAGAATGAGACTTACATAAAGTTGCCATTCATTCAGTCATTCATTCATGTGCAGTCAAAAGCGAGCTTGTTTTGCTTTTAAAGAGCAAAAGCAGCACTTGCACTCGTCGTAACTAACGAAGAACACTCGAATGCATGAGTTCTAATTGGCTCAGAGTTGAGTGATTCAAGATGTACAGTAGACCATATTGTTTTCCAAACGATTTGTAAAAGTGTTGTTTCATGATTAAATGTTGCTTTATTTAAACAGTTTTGTTCTTCATTAATATTCATATTTTCAATTATCCGGACCCTCGATTATCCGAACTAATTCGTCTAGTCCCGACGAGTACGGATAATCGAGGTTTGACTGTATAATCATATATACATATGGTTATTGTAGTTCTAACACATATTTTGCTCTCAGTGGTTTTAGCCGATTTACTTCTAGTTCAAATATTTAAAATGGAATAGATACATATCGATCAATCATCAGCCACAATGATGTAATGATTATTTGGGGGTTAATGTCAACGTCATATGAGTAGCAAAACTTTTTCCACACCGCTTCCTCATAATTTTGACGATTTCCTCTTAGGTCGGCCGGTCGTCACTACTGTATCACTGTAAACTAAGGAAAGTCATTAAAAACCTCGTACCTTCCACGCTGACTATGGCTAGAATATTTGTCCACTATTGTAAAAGTTAAGCTTACCTTCCAAACTCTACAAGCCTGATATCTTGCAATACTGTATCAGATTCCACGCAATTTTCAGCCGGAACTGCTTAAAACATAAAGCGGAGTCCAGCCTACGAACTTTTTTTTAATAATTTCTTTCCCCAAATATATCATTATGAGGACTAAACAGTTTCGTTTGAGCATGACAACTTTAGATTTTGGAAGTTCGAAAAGTTTCTTCTTCTCAGTTGAAGCTGTACGTAAAGAGATAAGATCGTACATAATCGATATTTTACCTCCCTCTCCAAGGTCTTTAACCACTCGGTATCTTCTACCATTTACCGTCACAGATGGTCTGCAGAATGATGAGCATTTGTGACCCATAAATATTCACCTTCTTCGATTGATCACTAACTAACATGTATCTTTGAGAGTTCTGCTGAAAGTATTCTGGAAGTGTCTGAAAATCGTAAATATAATCATTAGTTACCAGTTTTCTCTCTACTGCTGCAAGTCTCAAGACAAAAGTACTTCGTGTATGATGATTGTTATGTGCCCCGTTGTTCCTGGCCACCTGCACCCGTCTCGCTACCTTCGCCACCCTAGCAACCCTAGCAAACTTAGTCACCCTCGCCACCCTCGCTACCCCCATCACCCTTGCCATCCTGGCCACCCTAGCCACCCTCGTCAACCTGTTTGGAGGTCGGTGCAAGACCTATAGCCGTAAAGATACGTAAATAATATAGCATATTGTAAGCAACTCAGTAATTATTTTATGCAAGGTTTGTAAGTAGGTAATGTCGTATGTAGCAAGCAGAGTACTCTAAGTAGGTAATGTAAAATAACATTTTGTAAGTGACAATTGTAAACTGTGAATTTAGCTAAGTATAGGTCGATTTTAGTGTTGTGTTGTAAATTGTAAGTTTTGTAAGGCATAATAAGTATTCTGTAATTGTAATCTAATATACACAGAGTAAATAATTTTTTTAAAAAAAGTAAAGAAGTCCTGATCTACTTCCGTTATTTTCTGACGCTGAAGTCTGGGGGCGGAGGGGGGTACTCCTTTATATGGGCTATAAACTTAAGGTATGTGCGGCCCCATAGGGTATGGTTTTTCAGTCGTTTTGCTCATGTAATTCTATGACAAAATTCGTTTATCGGAAAAGTGATGGTATTTACTTATTTTATTATTATTATTATTATTATTATTGTTATTATTATTATTATTATTATTATTATTATTATTTTCAATTCCTGTTTGCAAAAAAAACCCACAAAGACTGTAAAGGGAAATTAAAAACAGTGAACGTTTCAAACGGTACGCAGACGCTCTTAGGGCTCGTCGGACTAACCCTAAGAGCTGGTTCCGTAAAAAACCAAGCAGACAATCTAATTGGGCTACGCCAATCGTATAATTTATTCCAGGATTCAAGATTATTCGATCTAAAGAGGTAATACAAAATTCCATTGAGAAACCAAACAGACGATCGGAATATAAACGCAAACCTAAGTTACATTGTTTTAAGCCTGAGTTACAGTACTAAACTTACTTCTTTGACGATGTCCAATCAGATTGTTTTGCGGTTTGTCCAGGTCAGGCAACAGATAAACAGATTTGAAAACAGCAGAAAACGGGTCAGCGAAACAGGTCAGCAACGAAGGCGTTCACAGTGAAAATATCTGGACAAAAAACTAACTTATCCAAGCTCAAAGGTCAATTGACCGTATCGGTTACGCGACTAAATGTCAAAGAAATATCTCAAAGAAACAAGGGATATTTTTGGGTTTAAGATGAGGGAACAAGGAATATCTCTAACATTAACGGGAGCTTTGACAACAAATTTTAGGGAACAATGGAATTAATTATTGGCGAACAAGGGAGAAAAAGTGAAATTTTCAAGGACCAAGGGAACAGACCTTGGTCCACCCCTATTTGTGTGACCACCAGTTAGTTCAGTGTTGCGTGACAATTATTATCTAAGACAAACAATAGCTTGCCCTAAATAAATATCATATTATCATTTACGCATTGCCATACATTAGCATTTCAGTATCTACTGAATATAGGCATTCTCCCGTTGCCGAGGAGATCGAAGACGAATTTAGGGGCCAATTGCATCGTTTTCTACCGTGCATCAGCAAAACTGTTCACAATTGCTCGCCACAATTAGAACCGATATGAAGTAGGCGATAAGCAAAGAGGTTCTCAACATGAAAGACACTTCAGAAAATTACCCATCTTCACGGCAGTCCGTGCGTCCACTGACTACAAACGATCGCCCGACCACAACTCGCCACAGCGAAACGCGACCATTAACAAGTGAGTACAGGAATGAAATATGCCTTTTTATCATATCATTTTTAATGTTTATTCGCACAATTTAATTGCGCACAAGATACGGGGAGTCAATGACTATTTGTTTGTTCTGTTTCGTATGCCAGATGCTGCCCAACAGACGGCGACCGCAGACAGGCCTGGTATGAGACTAACTTCACTTTCAGCACTCTACCAGCCGGCTTTCAAGCCTTATTCCTTCAGCCACATGTACAACACAAAATACAACGCTGATTTCGAAGGCAGATACTTGCCGCCTCCTTTACCAATCAGGTAAATTGTTCGTTTGCTTCTTATCTAGTGAAGTATACGAGGACGACACGACCGGTTGCCATAGTAACGGCAGAGAAGTCACGCTTTTGAAAACATACTTAGATAGAAACTTAGATAGATAGAAACTTTATTAGGAATGTCATCAACCACCTAGCTGGGGAAAAACTCCCCTACTAATACGGGGACATAACAAAAACGAGTTAAATTAGAAGAAAAAAACCTATAGCTATTTACAATAGTAAAATTTAAATCCAAGTTAAAATATGTTATGAGACTATGTACAGTGGATTTCGTAAGATTTCAAGCAAATTACTCGAAATAACAGCTCGGAAGGTTATCGCGTAGAAGTTAATAGCAAGTCAGCAAGTCTCATTACCTAGCCGCGAGCGTGCCAAAACATTAAATCAGGAGATTCGTGTGCAAAAACTTCTTTAAAATTCTTTTATCTAAACACGCGAGTTTCTTGTACGTCCATCTGCGTCATCGCCTGTACGACGCGTTTTTTGATGTTGTTGTTGATACAACGTTGATAAACGCTTGATTAGCGTGTCATGAGGGTGACCATATATAACTTGCAGGACATACTTTAGCGAGAGAGCGCATTTTGATCGCGGTGAGTGCCATCTTGGATTCCGAAAACAGGGGAGGAGGCCGGGGGAGGAGGGGCGCAAACCTCTTCACCAGACCCCTCCCCGCCGCTTAGCTCGTGGGCCGCGCGTGTGGGAGTAGGATATGAGTGACTGGTATTCATGATTCAGCTGGAGATCCTGGCTCGAAATCCTACATTGCTGCTTTGAGTCACACGCGCGGCCCACGAGCGAAGTGATCCGGCGGGGAGGAGTCTGGTGAAGAGGTATGCGCTCCCCAAACATGAGGTTGTTTTCTTTCGCCCTGCTAGGAAATGTCAAAAGTGTAAAATGAATTCTTTTTTTGGTTTCACCGTGGATGGCCAGAGAAAGTGAAAAATAAAAGTTTACCAAAATTTTGTTTTCCAGGGTTTCTACTGCCAATTATGCTCCCATCAAGTACAAATTCGGTTCAAGCACATATCAACAACACTTCCAAGAAAGGAAACCATTCTCGACAGCATTTGTAATACCATATTCACGTCACCGGAGCAACAATCCCCAGCCAAATATGGTTAAATCCTATAATTATCCGGATGGGGTAAGTCTGTACTCGCTGAGACATTTTAGCGTGTAGTCGATCTGTTTTCCTCAGTTCAATTTGAAGTGTGACAGCAGTGACAGACCAAATCAAATCTTGATGTTCGCTAGGGCTTCGCTAAAAGAAATCTCAGCAAGTCAGAGAGAGCGTTGTACAAATTCTGCTAGAAATGTGCCAGCAAAGTCTGCAAAAGTTACTGTGCATGAAAATTAAACAATGTTGGAAATTAAGCAAACTTTCGATTGTAGCTGGTACACTTATTGCAAAAACACATCACCTCATTTATATGAGTGGGCAATTTTTTTTTTTCTCGCGGCCGCACAACCCGCCAGAAGCCAGTAACGTACACTGACCGAGGAATTGGTCTTTTTTAAAACAACGGTGTCAGAAAGATCTAAATTTCACTATAGCGAGCAAAAAATCACTTGGTGTAGCCTGAATGTGAGTCTTCTTCTCTCCGGCTTACCGTTATAACACATGTATAAATGAAGCTTAATTTCTGGGAGTACGCGCCAGGAGAAGACGCCGGGCTGAAACCAGGTCAGGTTTCACGCAACCTTGTTCCCAGGGTTTTCTAAGTCCTGGGAACGAGGTTGATGTGTCACCAGGTTTGTTATAGATTAGTGTTCCGCATGTTTTGTTGGTTGCACTCGTAGCATGTTAACTGTCTCTACTTTGTCCGACACTGAAACAAGCCAGCCAGTGAGTTCCCATCACTGGCTTATTTCCTCCTCGTTTTGGAGGAAAATTGAGATAAGAACTTAATCGTAAGTTTGTCTCGCTATGGAAATCACTGATACTGAATTAATCATTTAAACAGGTGAGGTGGATTTGGAATCCGTCCATGTCGTCTGGAAGGAATGCCACAGGTAAGGAAATATAACTGGTTACAATACAATTCGTAACACGTTCATGATTCTACGCTATTGTCTTGCGACTGATAGTATTTAGAGTTGCTGAACAAGCGTGAGATGGTTGGATTCAGCTAAACGCAGTCTGCACAAAATCCAGTCCGACAAACAAATCTGAGTGTCCCTATAATGGAGATGGCTGATAATGGAGATGAAAACGGAGGCTTCATTCTGAAAACGCATCAAATGTTTTCCGTCCACACTACGCTGGAGGAATTTGAAAACGGAGGTTTCACTCTGAAAACGCCTCAAATGTTTTCCATCACGCTATACGCCGGGGGATTTAAAAACGCAACAATTGCCCGTCATTTTGGATTTGTGTTTGAGAAAAACTCGGTCAGGAAAATAACATATCGTGACGCCATCGTTTTCGAAAAGCTCCGTTTCAAAATATTTTCCGTCCACACGAAAATGAAGAGCCGGCGTTTTCAAATTCCTCCGGTTTAAAGAACGTTTTGGTAAAGCTCCGTTTTCACGACGGATTAGTGTGGACGGTAGGCCTAACCGTAGGAATAAAGCTGCGTTTTCAAATTCTTCCTGCGTAGTGTAAACGCTGCCTAAGTTAACTGTCCTTGATATAGAGTTATCCGTATAATGGAGATGTCCCTAAGGAGAGGTCCGACATACACTAAAAGCAAGGAGTAGTCAAGACAGATTCTACATGCACACGGATCATTAAACCAACAACAAGAGTCAAATATGAAATGTGAAAGTGAATTAATCAACATGACGCGAGCGTGGGACAAAGAAACTCAGAATTTTTCTTTGTCCCACGCTCGCGTCATGTTGATTAATTCACTTTCACATTTCATTACCGAGCTTAAAATTCACCATCTTTATTAACTTATCACTACTCACGATGAATTCGATAGCGTTGATCCTAGCAGTATGCAGGACACCTATCATATATGAACTCAGTTAAATGACCTTACTCTCCATGAGTTCTCGTAGCTCAGTGGATAGAGCGCCCGCCCGGTGTTCGGGAGGTCATGGGTTCGATTCCTGTCGGGAACTCAGAATTTTTCTTTGTCCCACGCTCGCGTCATGTTGATTAATTCACTTTCACATTTCATTACCGAGCTTAAAATTCACTATCTTTATTAAAACTTATCTTTAAGAGTCAAATAATTAGGCTTATTTTTTGTAGACGCGCCTTACATGAAGTGGCTTGATTGATACGGAATTAATAATTATATTTTTCCTTCTATGCTGACTTCCTTCACAGCTGAATCGCAACGCAAAACTCAAGAACAAAACAGTCCGCGATATCATCGATGGTACTCAAGATGACATAGGGTCAACTAACAGATCATCAGAATAGCATTACCATATGGTATACCTACAGCTATCTTGATTTAAACCCAGAAAAGTTTGGTATCGGTGGCAAACGTTTGAACATCTTTGCTTTAAGAATCTATGAGTTTCCAATTTCAAGAATTGCCGGCGTAACGGACCTAGAATTTACTTTGTAGTAAGGTCGTATTCCCATCCGGAACCGAAAAGAGTAACACATCGTAGAAGTCTTTCGGAATAATTTTAACATAACTTCAGTTTGTTATTGAACGACACGAAAGAGAAAAAAAAGTACTAAGAGTTTTGTGAATTTCTTTTAATGATACTTTTCTACTCTAAACGCAATGTAGAAATTTAAAAGTAGTCGTAATGCGACTGAAATATTAAAATGTATTTTTTATCGTCAAATAAAAAAGAAACAACAACAACAACTCAGTATAACTATGGATCACGCATCACTCGTGCTTGCTATCTTTTGTATAGATATATAAGATAGCAAACTGGGCTTCAGCTAATGATTTGTCCGTATATTGCTCCGATGACATGGTCCCCCTCTCAAGCCCATTAAAATACATCTGCGTTTGCTAATAAAAACGCGAGTGTAGGGAGAAGACGATCGAGCTTTCTACAACGGCAGTCTCGTATCCAGTCGCTATTTACGGGTCAGATTGGATTGTTTGAAACAGAGAGTGGTCTGGATCGAGTGAAGCGTGGGGGGAGTTATGGGAAGAGGCGGGAAAAAAATAGCGCTGTTTTTCCTTCGACCTTTCGCGTGACACCTCACGCACCTTAATTCACCCTAGTATCCAATCTTCTCTGCCCAAAAAACACGTAAATAGCGACTGGGGACGAGTCTCTCCCACAAGCTCTTCCGTCTAATCTTTATAGGTGGTTCTTTTCTACGACAGACTGTGCATGCTTCATGTATGAGGGAATTCTAAAGGGCGGTAGTTAATTTTCAATTTTCCATTCAATTTTCCCCCTTTTAGCTTAACTCTTTGCTAATCCTATGCATATTCAATCCTTGTGAGTTTGAAACACTCTGAAAAGACGGGGCACTATAGGACGGATACGGGAAATTCGAGGGAATTATTAATGAGGAGTTATCTCGTAAAGTCCAGCTGATACGAAGTCCGGTACATTTTGCTGACAAGCCGCGCTAGGATTTCTTCTTCCGTCTCATGACTGTCAGATTGCTGAACTGGAAATGGCTTCCACACAGTGATAAACTGTGAACAGATATGTAACAAAGATTATAGATTAGCCCGAATAACCACCGAGTCAACCAGCTTGAAGGTTTAAGACTTCCTTTTACAGGAAAAAAGGACGAGGAGGGGGAAGAGGAGTGGTACTACCCCAAAGTTTGGGTGGGTGTGCAGCGGGCTCAAGACGGACATAAGTGGAAGGCAATAGTGGACGCCCTATGTCCTCCCCCCACCCGCGTGACCAAGAAGATTAGATGTGCGGCGCGCACCCTGAAAACCTTGTTAGACTCGAGTCTTAGGTGAAATTAGTCACAAAAGAGATTGGTTACTTGGGACCAGACCTCAATTCTCAAGGGGCGAATAACAATAATAAAAAAAAATAAAAAAGCACAGCCGACTCCAGACCAGAGTGTGCAGAACATACTCTATTTCAAACCGAAATGGTCAAAATCTTTACTTTTTTCAGACTAAGACGAATCAAAAGCCATACACTTCACTCTCCCGAAGCACACATATATTGGTGCATCGGATTAAAACACAACATTTTGGACTATGTCTAAGTGACGTCAGTTATAGTTTTGTAAATTAAAGTCTTATTATTGCCCACCTCTTCTGGTAATTTGTAGGGGTAGAGAACATTGCCAGGATATGAATTGAGAATATTTCCCTCTCGAACTCTTGGCGGGGTGCGTCTACGTAGCGGTCTAGGGCAAAAATCGATGCTGTAAGAAGACGAACCTAGTCTGTACGGACCTGGTGGGGCTTCTTTACGTCTACGAGAAAAAAAAAAAGAAAGTAATGAGTTGTCTGGAAATGTTGTCAGACCACTGATAAGTCATTTTTTGTGTTACGAGTCACAAACATATAAATGAGTTAGTTGGAAAATATTTCAACAAGAAGCCGCGCCGGATATTCCTTCTTGGTTCGAGTCAATGCTGCTGACACCAATCCGGAGTTCTGCGGCGTTGTGGCGCAATCAGCTCCAACATCAAGATAGACCAGAATGACTATCCCGGCCTGAAATATTGTACTTTTTCTAATTAGACAGTCTAAAACAGTTCAACAATTCAGTTTTAGTTTTGTAATGTTTTTGAAACACCCCATAAGCTGCAGAGATTTAAATTCTTAATCGTGCTTACATTAAGGCTGCATGTCTCCGTCTTGTTTCAAACTTACTTCGTACTTGGAGCGGCCGGACCATACAGCCCACGATAACTTTCTCTAAACGTTGTAGTCATGGGAGCGACTGGCGGAGGTTGCTGTAATGAGGTCCCCATAGCGTTCCTGGCTGTGTATATATTGGGTACAAAACGTTAAGAGCAAATTACATAACCATTGAGTGCATTGGAATTCTCATCTTCTAACAATCGCCAAGATTTGACTTTACCTTCCTGGACTTTGGTGATTTTGTACTTTCCAGTTAATTCACGTTTCTCACCCGGAGACCTTGAAATCGCCGGGAGTTTTTCGACTTGGCATCCACCTGTTGAAGTTTTCATATGTATTATTGAGACCTGTACAGGTAAGCTTTTCCAGTTCAGCCCTGTATGATCGTGTGAGAAGCGAAAAATTTAACGCTAAATAGATATGTAAACGTCGAAAGGAAAACCGATTTAGTCCTGCAAGGTTGTTTTCTATGTGTAATTCGTGGGGGTTTCGCTTTCCACTAGCATATTTAGGAAGAGCTTTCTGCAGACTTGCCAAGTACACGACAAACATCATCTACCTGTGTTGAAAACTCTCAGTTCTCCAGATGTTGCGTTTATACCAATATTCGTTTGAAAAAGATGCGGCAATTTTGAAGTCGATAACTTCATTCTGTTTCGAGTTTCACCCGATCGGTTAGTCCATCGCCTTTAAAGCTCCGTTACTTATATTCACCAACTAAAATTGCATGAAATCAGTATTCAATTAGTCATAAAAGATTAGTTCCTTGTGTTGAAATCAGTTCTCTCAAGGGCACGTCCTTTAGAAATTGTACTTTGTTAGTTTAGAGTGGAGTTAAACCCTTTGTTCGATCGAATGAATTGATCAGCACCGTAGACATTGCAATTGTTGTTTGCAGTTCAATTAAATTTGCCTCAACACGATTTATTGCCACTGTTCTTTCGTGCCTTGCAGAAAGTTGGTGAACCGTCTAAGTTTAATTTAAATGGAAACTAATATTCTTAAGTTCCGTTCTAGCTAAATAAAGATAAAATACAAAACAGAGAGTTCATGAAACAACCCTTTGCTTTAATCCTCGTTAGTCTCATTAATCTTACAACACAATTAACACAGTGGTGGAAAACACTGCACACTTCACGCTCTTGTGTTTACAGGCAGCTGTTTGGTATCGTCTTATTTTTACTTTAGAAGTCACAATAAAAGTTACAAAAATGTTTTATCGTCTAAAAAATTATTTGCATTCACAATAAAAACATATAAATTTTACAAACAATGTCTTAAAACGGGAAAGTAAAAAGTAAGACTTAATTGTTATTTTTTATCTTTTTTTTAGAAAAAAGTTTCCGACTCGAGGTTAGATTAAAATGATTTGAATTTTCACCCGTATTGTACGCAAACAGAAAACAAAACTGTTAAAAATCTTACAAACTACTTCTAAATAAAATATCTAATTTGACAGAGGATGACACAGGATTATTTACAAAGCTAGAGTAGGTACTTCTATTTTTCAGTCCTATTTAGAAGCGTTCTCTCGTTTCCAAAATTCGTCTCTCCGTTTTCTCGCGCGTTCAAGCGTCTCGGACGCAGTTGACGCTCGACTTGACATGGCGGACACCGACAACATGTCATCATCTCGTCCCCCTTCACTACCCCCCACGCTAGCAGGTGGGCTGACACGAGGGCGGTCTGGAGGGGAGATTTCTACCTTGCGAGGAATCGCCCGACGGGGAGGTGTATACGACCGTGCATCATCCCCTAAACCCACACTCGAGGCTGGACTAGACGGACGAAAGTCCCTTTCTTCTCTCGGAGGAGCACCATGCTCGTTATGGCCGGCTTTGCTGTATGTCCGCGAAGGAGAGGGTTTCTTTTTCTTGGAAAGCGACAGGGACTTCTCAAAGCTATCGTTCAAGAGATTAGTTGTCACATCGAGGTGATGCCGTCGGGAGTGTCTCGCGTCACGAAGCTCTGGGGTCGGCGATCTGCCCCGCTCAAGAACCATGTCTTCATCATCGGAAGTCGCCTCTGTCCCCGAAGCTGCTCGCCTGTCCCCGGATTCTCTCGGAGAGCGCGAACGGTCTTCGGTCCAAGCTTCGCGTCGTCTCGGAGGTGATTCGCTTCTTGTTCGGGATGGGGGTTGTCTTCTTCGATCTCTGCTCCTTTCCTCGACTGGAGAAAGAGAGCGTTGAGATTCGGAGCGAGAACTCCCGCGTTCTGCCTGTTCCCTGTTCATGTCGTCAAGACGCTCGCGCGAGAAGTGTGTTCCTCGCGCGTGGTGGGCATGGCCATAAGCCTCGTTCCGACGCTGTATTACCTGTAATAATAGAACGCTCAATCAGATTCAGGTTTCAGACTTTGAATTCTTCTTTAAACTTATTTGAATACAAAAGAAAGAAGACAGACCTCATTATACCAATCCGATGTTCTTTTCTTTTCGTCCTAAAATTAAATTGAAAGCAAGAATTAGGATTTATTTCAGGAGATAAGGAGTGATAACAAAACTGATGAATTCGCATTCTTTTACAGTTCCACTTAATAACCCAGGGTAATAAAATACTAACCATTACATTATAGGTTGCCTCAGTACTCACTGGAGTTTCAATCCACACTCCATCAACATATTTGAACTTTGTTGGTTGGGTGAAGCGGCTTGAATATTCTGAGTTGAAAACCCTGAAAATGCAAAAAAGTGGCATCACTTTCGCGAGATGAAAACAAAACTGAGATCAATGTACATATGAAAATAAAGCAAAAATAAATAAGAAATTTAAACAAGGGATTGGCAGTACTGCTATTTAGTTGGTTGTAATTCACTTCCGCTAAACTTTATGTTTAGTCAATCCAAAAAAAAAAAACAAAAAAACCACCATTCCCACAGTGTGTGTATGAGGGTATGTTGTTACTTTGAGGCTGGGTACAGAGGTGTTGGGTAGGTACAAGCTTGACTGTCTACAATAAAATCTTACATAGTAGTTTCTTATTTACACTCTTAGGTGAAGACACTGACCAGTACAACGAGAATATACAGGCTCTTGCTTGAGAACACAACATAAGGATTGTGGTGATAAGCACTAAAACATGGACTCAAGTCAAATGCACTAACCATAGGTCTCTATTTGCCCCACAAGCAACTAAATAGAGTAGAAATCATGGAGAAACTTACTTTTGTTCGCGTTCTGGCGATCTTAGGTACTGTGAGTCATCCGACGGTTTAAGAAGTCTTGTGTCCCCAATACTTGTTGCACGGCGAATGCCTGCAGGAGGAAGGCGGTCTGGACTGACTCCTGTTGGAATGTTCAGGAAAATTGAATGAGAATAAAATCTAAAGAATATCATCCTTTAAATAATGCCTTAGAAAATACAGCCAATCAGAATACAGGAAAATTTTTAGAAACAACACAATGTTTTTTTAAAAACATGTTTCACTGGAATCTTCTAAAAATTTTAACATCCAGACCTTTTGGCAATACAGGAAAACCTTTGTATATTCAACTGTATTATATCCAACTTTCCCATCATGTGCTACGAGTATGTTGCATTGATTGCGTTGGCTAAAAGCCCATGTATATACTGAGAAAACACAAGTGACAAGAGGGATATTCCGCTGTATACCACGGGAGAGTGTTGCATTAAGTTCTATTTTATACCATGTCGTAGGAAATACAGTGGCCAATGTGATCAATGTGACGTGTGTGTAGTGCATGATGGGAAGCTTCATTGCAAGCTAGTTCCAGTCCTTTCCAGTCTAGTACCGAGAATACGAATATGGTATACTGATACCTTCTTTCTTTCCACCAACTATTTTATGTGGGCTTTGCTGTCTCTTGGGTTTGCTCTTCTGTGGGTTCTTAGACTGTTTCTTGTAGTCGACAAAATCCTTCTTGTAGGTACTTTTCCTGTTTATTCTATCTGGCACGTAAACAGGTTGCTTTCTATTTTCACGTTGCTCTTTAAATATCTTTCTCTCTGCTGCAAGGATTGGTGTCTCACTTCTGTGTAGCACTGAGTCTCGTGTGGCCTTTGTGCTTTTTTCCTGAATTTACACAAAAAAATCATTCTAAAGTGAAGGGTACTGATCAGGAAGTGAAAAGAGAGCTTAATTTTCTTTAATTTTCAAATAAAATAACAACACATCTAGACATGCATTCTAGTATCACAGTCTTACACCCTACTCTATATTAACCCACTGATGCCTGTGCTGGCCGTAACAACTGTTGACCTTTGTTTCAGTTCTGATGTCATCACCTATGACCCAAATTGGCATCACTTATACTCAAGTTCTGTAGGAAAAAAAAAAACTTTCCAATGATACCTAGGTCAGAGCGATTGGGCCAACTGAGCCTGAAATATGCACAAAGAAGCTCAGAAATTAGAGTGAAAAACTCAGGGCAAAATTTCCCTCAACTACACTGATGGCCACTCTGTGGTAAGAATTTCCTGTCTCGATGATGCTTTCTCAGAGATTCCTGAACTGGAAGCAAGCCTGGAAGAAGGTCAACAACTGCAGCAGAAAGATAGGAAAAGGAGGAAAAGCCTAAAGATGTAGGTCACTTTCTCATCTCGTCGTTGGGTTACAATCTTGAAATTTTGATTTCTGCTCATGCCCTGGCTAAAATGTCATAAAACATGATGCTAGTGGAAAGAAAGGTATGCTGTCATGTTGCAAATGCCTTTTTGAGTAATTTGGCTCATACAGCAAGGCTGAAAATGTCCAAAATGTCCAAAAAATGGGTTTTTGCCAAAAAGCTCCAGGTATCAATGGGTTAAGCAGATACCAACTGCAAGCTAAAGACAGTATTATAATAATATTGTAAGCACTCTACCTCTTTATACTGTCTGTTTGGTGAGCGAGACCTGTGAGAATTTTCATCAGATTTCAACCAGTCTCTATCATGCTGTTCTTTTACAGTTAGAGTTGTGAAAATGTTGTGGTTCTTTTCATATGGTACAATTCTCTTCCTTTGTAGTGGTGGTTCAAGAGTTGAACCCAGTTGAGTTGAAAGCAATCCTGCCCTTGGAGTAGATCCATTACTATGAACACCATTGTAACTTAAGGATCTAGTGACTTCCCCCTTTACTGTGTTTGGACGTCTGGACTCAAACTGTTTGTAATGTGAAATGTACTCTGATTCGTATCTCTAAAAGTTGATATAATAACAGAAGAAAAATGAATGACTTAAACAAATTAAGGCTAACTTAGAAACCTGGGAAAATGAGATGAGAAGGTGGGACTTAAATTGGTTTTGCACTTTGATATGCTACATGATGGATTTGTCAGTAATTTACATGTCTAGACTGGAGCCTCTTGTGTCACTGCCCTAAAGACAAAATATACCTGCAGTTTTGTTTGACTGGGTACATTATTAGTTTTGCCAATATTATTATACCACCAAAACCCAATGCAACAGCATTTTAAATGGATTCTGTGGATAAATTTCCTGCAACCGGGTACCATTCTACACAAATTGGAAGGTCACATAGGTACGGAGTGAGGAGCCTCCAATAAAATTTTCATGTGGTTCATGCAGTCAGTCCCAGGTTATTAATTCTCTCTCAACATGACATATTTAATGACATTATGTCTTTCTGAAGCAATTTTTTTCTTGTACTTTTTCAGTACTTCTGACAATAATTTTTGTCCCTTACAAAAAAGTTATACCAGGTTTTAATGGATACCTGTCATTTCATCCTAATAATTCTAAACAATCCCAATTAAAATGTGTAAACGTGATTGGATCGCTAGGAGACATAAGCTTTATGTAGACAAAATGCACTGCCAGCAACTAATTAAGAACTTACACGACCAGATAAATAAGATTTGTAATGGTAAATTTTGCACCACGTTTAATTATTATGCGCTAGGCTAATTAGATCATCGATTCTCACGTTAAAGCTTCAAGAAACAAGTTCAACACCTCAAAGTCTGACTATATGATATAAGCCAAGTATTGAGCGGATGTCCTTTGGCACAAATTACAGCAAATGTAGATATTGAATGAAATGAGTGTACCATTGAATTGCCGTATATAAGATATTACCTGCCGTATTATATTGCCGTATATAAGATACTATGAAACGCAAAAGGTTTCAGAATTTGTAGAAAATATAAACGTTTCCTTAGACGGAGGGATTTCAAGTGTAAGATTGATTGATACTTGTTCAAAGGCACCAGGTTTATGTAAACAGTGTAAACAACATAAGCGTGCAGTTGTTAACCGTAGTAAATTATTTAGGCTTACCTTGGAGCGCGGCGCTGGCATTTCAGCGAAGTCAGGTCTTAAGATCAATCAAGGAAAAGTTCAAGCAGCCAAGAAGGCCATCTATTAAGAAATCGAGGCCAGAAAGGACAGTAAAACGCCGCGATCCCGCGATCGGCTTGAAACCACGCTTCGGCTTTCGCGTATACTTTGGCTCTTGACAACCGAAGACGCGCTCTGATCAGCTGATAACGAAAACGAGGCAATCGCAAAGGACATGCGCATTTGCACTCAAAATGAACCAACATGGCGGATTCACCTGGCGAGCCACCATCTAGCGTCTCACAACCTGAACAAGTCTTGGCTCAAAAAAAGAACAATGAAAGCAGAGACAGGAAGAGCAATGAGAGAGAAAGATCCCTTAATGCAGTGAGCGCCGCGGCGAGAACAAAGCTCTCGCAATTAATCCAACTGGCCAGTGAGGCTGAAGAGCAAACTGATTATAAGAAAGTTGTGGACACTGTCTTTGACTCGGTAGGGAGAGAACACTTATGTTTTTTATTTGTATATATGTAAACGGCGCAACTTTCTGTGTAGTCTTCCTAACATCCACGGTAAGTCTTGGGAGTCTACGTGAGCTTTACACGATTATATTAATATTGGATCGTGAAAAATATATTTTTGAAAATTAATGTAAGCTTATTTTTTTCCGCATGATCTGCGCGTAAGATGCTGATTACATGTCATTTTTCTTTGTGTTGATCGTCAATCTGATCGTAAATGTTTACATTTATCTTTTCTCGCGTTTTCAGCTTGTTGGCGGTGTTTTCGACCTCGAAGCGCGGTTCAACATCAAAGATTCATCCGATCTAATAATATTATTGGAGCTATTAGAGCACTGCAATGTATCCTTGAAGGTACGTCAGCTGAACTCCCCATTTTAACTGATATCACGCCCGCGCGCTCTAGTCTGTCACAATCACTACTTGATATTTGCTTCCTTTTACACCTGATTCGCCAACTCGTGGCAATTTTTCGACATGGCCTTTGTCATTACCAAGGGAACGGAGCGGATGAGGAAATATGGCGTATTTTGTGGCTTTAATAATGATCACAACAGTGGTTGTCTTTTGCTGAAGAGTTAGTTTCCCGTCTCCGCAGGTGTCTTTAATTATATCCTGATCTCGGAATATTTATATTCTCGTAAAGCCACTTTTTCTCTATTTGGAGAAAGAACGTGCAGAGATATTTTTTTTCAAAAATTATGTAGATTTAAAACAAGTTTGTAAAAGTCAGGACATGTTTAAACGCATTGCATGATTTATCTTGTAAAGATCCTTGATCGCTCAGTGTACAATTTCAAGATGTTCTTCATTTTCTATTGTTATCTTAAGTGACTGTTTTTTCCTACGAGTTTTTATTTTGTAATGGAATTAACACTATATATTTTTGTTTGGTGGCCATTGGGTTCTTGTAGAATGTTTTCTTTTTTATGCCTCTTAATATATGGTTACTTGAATGTGTATAGTTCACATGTAAATAAAGGCCAGTTTACATGTAAATAAAGGCCAATGGATTATTAATTTTTCGAGCAAAGATGTTTAAAGAGTCTACATTGACAACATTTTGTTTTGTGTACAGACACAGATTTTCATGACTTGAAGGAGTGTGAGGCATTGGGTTATTCAAACCTTGTTAATAAATTAGATGGGTATCTGATACGCAATATGTCTTTTTGAAAAATCAGTTGAGAGAAAAATTTCCCTGTGTAAACAAAAGAATTGGACAAGGTCTTTGTTTTACTCCTTACCTATTTTTAGTGTGTAGTCAACCAAAGTAAACAGACATGCCAAAACTCTAATAATTTGGTTCCCAAGAAAATTTGGCAAGGTTTGATTTCAATGAGAGCACAATGTGCAAAGAAAGTTGTGTCTGATAGCCTGGGAGTAGTGGATTTTTTATTTGGGCTAAAAGATCTTTTGTTTGCTTATGGGCTAAAGAAAATTTTTTATTATTATTGTTTTAGTTTAATTTTAAGTTAATTAATTATACTTCTAAGAATTTGTTTGGGCTGGACAAGTGAGAATGAATTTTGGTCGAGCTCATCTTCGTTTCACATTGTAACTTGACAAAAAGGGACAAGTCTAAAAATTGGTTTTCTTTCCACCCTCGGCCTGGCAGACATGCACTGTAAACAGTGGTGTCACAGCATCCTGCCGCAATCAGCTCTCCTCAACTTTGTTTGTTATTTGATGTTAGTGCCCTCCATATATATTTACAACAAACTGCAGGCAAAGCACCCTGTTGCTACAAGAAATTATGTGGGACTTTATTAGTGGTGTTGTTTGATGTTCAGTTACTGAAAGCAATTTGCATATGAAAGCTTATCGCTTATCTTATGTTTATGTGAATGAAAATGATGCTTTGCAGAAGATTAATGTTTATTGATCTCTGTGCTGTTTTTGTAATACTTTTAATAGGTTGAAATTTTGGGATTGCTCATTGCAATCTTAAGAAAGAGCATTCCTAACTTGCAAGCAGCCACCAAAATTGGCCTGATTGAAAGAGTATTATGCCGACTTTCACAGGAAAGAGAAGTTGTAGCAGGTGAATAAAATGATGTTAAGTGGTTGATTAATGTGCCTGCACCTATATATTGTATGATAAGGTGTGGTACTGTGTAAACTAGTATGGTATATAATGTAATATCTCAAACATGGCAGACCATGTCTTTTGTCTTAATTCCAAAATTAATACCGAGAACAGAGTTGAAGATTTAATACACAGCTGGTTATTTTCGATGAACTTCAAGGTGTTTGGAAATGTGATGAAATACTGTCTGGCATGTTTGATATATTGTCTCAATTGAAACTAAACTGATGAGGACATAGAGAAATAAAATTATAAAAACCTTTGAGTTATTAGAAACTTAATGAGTTTCAGGAGGTTTGGTACAATGCATCAGGGTTTGGCATGCTGTTTTTAAAATGGTTCTGGGAACCAATCCAGCTACTGTTCCTCTGCACTGTTCACCCTGTAGTGCCCGAAATAGCAACTGAAAGATAAACCATTTCTGATTTGTCTTAGGCCTCTACATGTACTTATATCCTTGTGCAAAATCTTTCAGATGAAAATGAGTTTGCATATTTCCATACTTGAATGATTTCACAAGAAGACCCCCTTTGACCTAGAAGCAAATTATGCAACTTGAAAATGGCCTATTTCTTGTACTTTCTGGATGTATATCATCTGGCAGTTAGAGTGAGATCTCTTACAATGTAAATCATTTAACTGCATAGTGATACTTCTTTTCTTCTCATCATTAACCTTTTGATAATGAATAGAGGGGGTAAGTTTCCAAAGAAACTGTGGTGCTGCGTCGGTGGGGAGCATAACAAGATAATTTGGTTTTATCAACTGGGTTGATAATGTTAATTGGCCACCATAAAGAGATTCAAAAACTGGTGTTTCGAGCATTAGCCTTTCGTTAGCCCTTCGTTTGCATTCGCTCTGACGAAGGGCTAATGCACGAAACGTCAGCTTTTGAATCTCTTTATGGTGGCCAATTCACATTATCAACCCAGTTGATAAAACCAAATTATCTTTTGATAATGAATTTATTTAGATACTGTACACACTGTATCTAGATACATAATGAGAGCCAGAATTGATTCTTTTGGATTTTGAATTCCTTTTCACTGTGTTTTCAGACAAGTTGGTAGAGCTCCTTGGCATCTTATCCAGTTACAGTATCACAGTAAAAGAGTTGAAGACATTGTTTGCCACTTTGAAAGGAATAAATGGCAAATGGGTAAGTAGAGGTTTTAGTTGCGTGAAATATCAGTCTAAAAGCTTGTTATCAAACATCGTTGGTATAACCTAGCCAAACCTCATCTAGAGCATGTTTTCAATAATATAATTGCTACTCAGATTTCATTCTTGTGCTCAAAATATGCTTACTTGCACATCTTAGTAGTTCTTTGCTGATTACTTACTAGAATCTACAACTGACATCACTGACATCAAGGAAATATCAAAGACCTGAAATACTTTCAGTGGTATCACACATGCCCCAGACAGTATAGAGCTTTTGGCTCAAGCCCTTCCCCTCTGTCAATGGAGTAAACGAATATTAAGGTGCAGCACCAACCTCTATCTTTTTTATATGGTGGACATTTTCAGAGTGACACTCTCATAGCATATGCGCTAAAAGAGACGGAGATCTCAGAGATACTTACAGTTGCTTTGTATAAACCTATTTGTTTTTATTGATAGCCCTGCCATACAGTCAAGTTATTGACTGTCTTGAAGCTGATGTTGGAGAAACATGGTCCAGATGTTTACTTCAACTTTTCTGGTCAAGAGGGAGGAGTAAGTGGCTATATGTTGTGCATGTAAATATAAATGTTTGTTTCCAGGGTTCAAATGATTCAGTCCCAGAAAATATCCATACCTATCCCATATAAGGTTGCTGGAAATTCTTTGGAGGTGGGGTTCTCAAACACCAAAATTCTAAAACTGAAATATGAAGCTAAACTGGAATTTCCAGTAGGGTGGGGTATTTAAACCAAAAAACGTTTCTATAGGCAGGGCAAGGGGGTTGGTGAGGGTGGTTTATTTGGGAATCTTAATTTTTTCTTTTTAGTTTTTGTTTAATAGTGATTATTATGTAGACAATGTAATTATTTTTTATTTTTTTAAGAAAAAAATTGACCAGCCTTCCTCACTACTTCTCTCCATTTATCCCTGACCCATTTCCCCCTGCTTTATAATCAGGCAATGCTCACAGTTTCTTTGAATGTATCATTTAATTTACAGGCCATCACTTTGCCACCCATTTCAAAATGGCCTCTGCAGTCTGGGTTTACCTTCTCAACATGGCTGTGTCTTGATACATCACACTTGGCAAATGCAGAAAAGTGTAAACCATACCTCTACTGGTAAGTGGACATTGTTAACAGTTCTTGTTGAGAGGAAAGACGTTTGACATAGTATCAGCATACATAGTGGAGGTGTGGTTGCATAATGATTAGCTCTCTGGGCAGAGTCAGTGCATTTTGTTCTTGGGCAAGACCCTCGCAGTGCCTCTCTCCACTAACATGTATATAAATGGGTACTGAAAAATTAAATACTAGGGGTACATGTAACTCTGTGATGGACTAGCATCTCATCCAGGGGGGAGAAGAGATACTCCTAGTTGCTCATGCTACAGAAACTGGGATAAGCTCTGTATGTATCCATGGGCCTCTGGCCTGATGGAGGCTTTACCTTGGAACATATTATTCCAATATTGCGTGACCACAGATAGAGCTGAGGTCAAGAATTAGCCTTTTGGGCATACAGATATTCTGTGGCCAGCCACAAATCTTGCTTTATATCATGAGCCTACCTCATAGCAATTTTCCAAATGTCTGGGGAAAAGGGGTAATCTACATGTATAACACTTAACGTTTACAAGTGCAATGATTGTTTTACTTTTATTGCAGTTTTCGAACTGGAAAGGGTGTTGGTTACTCAGCCCATTTCTCTGGCCCCATGCTTGTCCTGGAATGTGCTGTCAAAACTGGAAAACGAGAAAACAAAGTTCTTCATCATCTGGTTAAGTTTGAATTTCACCCTCAAAAGGTAACTACAGTGCCTATATTAATTAACAGTTAAATTTTGTCTCTTTTGGAATTTTTTAACCTGAACTGGTCTCTGCCCTCAACCTAACATTAGTTGGGAGGCAAATGAATTTTGGCAGCCATGGATTTTAAGTGGTTTTCATCTAAGGGTGCATTCCTTTGGGGTGATCTGGATCAGGATCAGTGATCCAAGATCACTCGGATCATAGTTCATCAAAGGAACCGATGATTCTGTGACCAGAGTGGATTCATCGGTTCCTTTGATGCAACATGATCTGAGTGATCTTGGATCACTGATCCTGATCCAGATCACCATGAAGGAACGCACCCTAAGCCTTAAAGTAAAACAATAGTTTATTGTATAATTTTTTAATATGGTTACCAAAGAATTTGAAACTCTGAAACCTGAATTCTAAGTTAAACTGAGTATTTGGCCGAATGGCATATCAATTCTGTGCTGCGAGGTCTTCACAAAATGACAGAGAAGGAAAATATCTCTTTATTCCGACCTCACTCACTTAAACAACTTTACTGACTTGATGTTATTGGAAAAATATTAAAAAAGTCTTCAGTTGGCGGATGTTCTGAATTGTGCCAACCATGTGTATTGCCGGCATGTGCTGGGCTAGACTGTTTTTTTTTTTTTTTTTGGATTGGCTCACATAAACTCACTGTTTGTGGTGCTGTTGTCTGTAGGATTGTGTCAACAGGGATATACAGTGGTATAAGAAGATTATCCTCATCACACTATTGTTGATAATTAATTTGTTAATCCTTTAAGGGGAAATCAGATGATGATCATTGTAAATTTTTATGTTTGCAGTGGTACATGGTCACAGTAGTTCACGTGTACAACAGATTTCATTCCAGTGAGATCCGATGCTTTGTCAATGGAAAAGTAGTGTCTACTGGGGAAACAACTCTTGTACATGCTAATGAGGTAAATTAACACAAAACATGTTCGGAAATTGCTTCATTGTAGTGAAAGCTTCCTGGAGGCAGCATGGCTGGGTGGCTGGGCTTGAAATCCAGAGGACACAGGATCAAGTCTCGTTCTGACCTCTAGCTGTTGTTGTCACACCATTTTTACTATTTTATATTAATTCAATTCTATCATGTATTTCAAACTTGATAATGATGACATGGAGTCATCGAAACGTCGTTCACTTTTCATATCGCTTATTTTCATTCTAAAGTGCTTTACGAAACCTTGTACTGTATTATCAGAAATTAGATACTGTACGATAAACTTCTAACTATAAGAATTCCTTTTTGTTAGCCATTTGACAAGTGCTACATTGGTTCATCACCCAAGGCTGACATTGAAACTGTGTTCTGTGGCCAAATGGCAGCAGTGTATGTTTTTTCTGAAGCTCTTAATGCCCAGACTGTTGGTGCCATACACAGACTGGGGCCTGGTTATAAGGTGAGAAGCTTTTTGACACCAGCAACTTATGTCGCTTATTGATAAATAAGTTCATTGACTGAGTGAGTAAGACTGTTGGCAGTACTGGTAGTAAAATTGACATCCCTTCTGGTTAAACTTAATATTGATTAGTATTTAGCACACATATACCACCCCATAGATTATGGTGCTTTTCACAAGTTGCGACTGGTTAACCTAGAGGTGACTTAAGGTTACAGTATACCTTCAGATCGGCAATTTTCTTCAAATTTGGATTTTTGGTTCAAAGTAATGGTCAAAGAGTAATCTCTAATTTCTGAAAACAAAATTGAAAAAAACTCAGTATTGGCGGAGAAATGGAGGTTTTACGTTACGGCCGGAAGTAAAAGTTCCCTCTTGATTGACAGCCCTATAACGTGTACGCAATCAACCGAGACTACTTTCGCGGGAATATATGGATACCACGAATTGGCTGGCTACTCAGATCCAAGCATTTTTCGTATTAGATGTAATTCTATTAAGTTATAAGTAAACATGGACCACGGAAAACTCTGTTTACCAGTTCGAAAAAGCGAAGAATGAATGAAAACACATCAATGAGTGAAGAAGCGAAAGTTGGCCTCACGGATGAAGCTATAGCTATCGTATCAAGCGGGCAAAAAGATCGAGTCAAGAGTAGAGAACGATTCTGTAAAAGTTTGGGAACTCGACAGCTATAACAGCGACGTGTACATTGACTCTTTTGTTGAGTCTGATACCGATGAATCGCCCAACTCATTGAGATCCATTGGAATATTATCCATGCACATTTGCTCCGCCGCGCTTTCTTTTGTTCAGTTTGTTCTCGTCGCCCAGCCACTCTAGCGTTCGTATCCTTTTTCGTCTTCCCCATTTTGCCAGACCAGCTTCAAGAAAAACCGAGCTACAGAAAAATTATCTCTCCGCCTTGAGCGCATTGTGAAACACAAGGGTTTTTTCGAGATTCACGCGTAAATTTCACTGCGAGTTAATGGTAGTAAATTTTCCAAACGCGGATTGGCTCAGTGATCTGAGAACCCAGTTGAAGGCGTTTGTGGGCGGAGTTTGTTTGCGAAGCAAGAGATTTTTCTTAGCGCTGTTTTCTTGAATAAATTTTTTCGCTTGAAGCAGACACTTTAAAGAGTTACAACTCAAAGGGAATTTGTTTGATTGCCCTCAAATTTGGACAGTAGCTAGATTAACATATAAAAACCAAAAACGTGTCTGCGAATTGTTTATTTCGAAATATTTTTTCTCCGAGAGCAATTTTTGTACGGTCACTTCACATTTTTTAAATCCTATTTTGAAAATGTTCTGTAACTTTTTACTGCAATTGAATATGGCAAAACGCAGACACGCTTTTTTAGCGCTTTTTGTCCTGAAACCGAGGAAAAAAATAAATTGGCGAAAAACAAAATTCGCTTTGACTTGTAGCTTCCAAAAGGTGATTAGGACGCTCGCATTTAGTGGCCGTGAAAAAATCGGCACGTCATTTTATTTCAAAATTTTTGGTATGGTTTGATAGCCAGCTCTATAAGCTTTAATTTGATATAGGGGTTTAGGTATCTACAGCTTAAACCGGACGCACTACATCGCTTGGACATGAGACACCCCTGAAGGTATACGGTAACCTTAAGCAAAGTATTATTCACCTCCAAGTAAAGATTTTGAAATTTCCAACGATTTATCCGTTTATTGCTAGAAATAAAGTAATTTTTTGGCTCACTTGTCTTTCCGCTTGGAATGCGTGAAATATATGTGTGTAATAGAACCTTATTATTTACCTCAGTGCTGGTTAAAGTGGTGGATATGTACCTCGCTGCCTTGTGGCTTGGTGAATCTCCCCTTCTTGGACCACAATTAACATTGATAAAGCCACCACAGTGCCTGATCTTCTGCTGTAATGTAAAATATAATATTGTTCCTTTCACCTTGTAATAGGGACAGTTTAAGTTTCATGCTGAAATTGACACTCCACTATCCGAGCAAGACAGAAAGGTACTGTACATTCATCAATAGCCTTGTATTAAAAGAAACTGAGGATGGGATTCAAACCTACATGTAGCTACTGACTTTGGGAGAACGCAAAGTCATTACACAAACCCTTTCCCTTTTTTCTTTTCAAATTACGTGAGAGGGGACAGGTCCCTGGTACTTGTCCCTGTGACTTGCCCCAAGAGCATTTCACACAAAGGGAATTGAGGGGCAAGTCAATTGGACCAGTTTGAATTTGTGGGGCAAGTCGAAGGGACCAAATGTTGGTCCTTGTGCCTGGATTTTTGACAAAATGGCTAGTTTACCTGAATGGACTTGTCCCTTCGTGTGCTGATGTTGATTTTTCTGCTAAAACTTTCAATCTGATATTTCCCTATGAGTTGCTCATGTTGGAAATGAAAAAAATCAGATGGGGATGGGATCACTAATTTTGTTAAAGAAATAAGGTGTTCAAAAGACTACCCTAATTCTGATAAATAAGTCTTCATTACTCGAAATGGTTCCTGTGTTTTTTACTGTAGAAAACGTGGCAAATAAGTCACTGGAATGCAGCGTTTTTGTTTTTCTTAGGTTGAGTTTTCATCATGAAGATAGATCAAACACTCAAGACAGCATTTGCTCACACTTCCAAACACCTTGAAGTTTGTCAAAAATACTCCACTGCATGTCATACTTTCAATTCTCTTCTCAATGTTCGGGATTGTGTTCAGTCATAGTCTTTCAAATTTGATATACTGTCGCTTGCATCTAAGTGTGAACACGTGACACCGAAACATGCTCTAATTGGGTGTCAAACGTGGCACGATTGGTCATCAAACATTTGAAGTTTAGCAGACCATGGCGCGAACTTTCGTGATAAAAGTTCAGTACCCCAGAAAAGTTGGGTGGGGGTGTGCGGCCCACTTCCCAAAACCCTTACCCTATTTATGACCAAAATCTGCGATTTTTCCTACCCTATTTATGGCCTGGCCAAAAATTTGATACCCTATTTATGACCGTTGCAGCTGGTGCAGTTGCCTTAAACTGAAGTTATGAAGGACTTTTGTTGACATTCTTATTGGTAACGATGAAAAAGTAGCCTCTTCTAAGAAATATACTCAATTAAAGACTAGAGTGCTAAAACCATACCCTATTTATAACCAAAATGGCCAAAATCGATACCCTATTTATGACTAAAACGGCTGAAAAACCCTACCCTTTGGGGCCGCATGTACCTATATAGCCCATATAAGGGACTACCCCCCCCCCCCGGTTCAGTACACGAAATGACAGAAAGATTGGACATGGGAGACTTCTTCAGCAGCCATTTCTATGGCTTCATAAGTCTGTACTCAGAGGCACTCCTGGTTTGAAGTTTCGCTCGCATTTGTTGGTGGTGAACATTTTGAGCCTGAAAGTTCACGTTACAGTGTGCTTAACTTCAAATGTTCACGCTTAGATGCAAGCGATTGTATTACCTCACAGAGAGTGCGCATTATCAAATAATTTATGTCTAAATTGAATAACATCTGATCAACCTGAGTCCTGTCTGTCAGGTTTTGTATGAAGGTCACTTGTCGGCTGTCATCATGTTCATGTACAGTCCTAAAGCCTGTGACCAGCAGTTATGCCTTGAAGCCTCGCCCACTGAGAATCCATCATTCTTTTGCCATTCACCACATGCTCTTATGTTAGAGGTGAGTTTGGAAATATGCTGGTCAATAACACCTGCCTGCTGTTAGTGAAAATCGGCATCTACTACATAACAGATTAGCGTGAATATACAGTTAGTCCTACCACCCACCCTAATCCATCACAAAAACAGAGCTTTTCGAAAATGCTCTTCAAACTGGAGGAATTTGAAAATACTAGCTTTGCGTTTTAGTGTGAATGGAAAACAAAACAGAGCTTTTTGAAAATGATGACAGTGTGATAATCAGGTGATTTCCTAGGCTTGATTTCTGCCGCTCTCTCGTGTCTGGTCTACGTCCCTCCTGGAGAAGGAGAGTGCAGGCTCCTTTCCCAAACAGCAGCTGGTAATCAAGGCTAGTGATTTCCCAGCCCGAGTTTTCATCAAACATGAAACCAAAACAACTGATGATTGTTGCGTTTTCAGATTTCTCCAGTGTAGTGTGGACGGGGCCTAAAAACTCCATATACTTATAGGTATTAATAATAGTTTGAACCAGACATAAACAATGTAAGAAAACAGCTTACCTCAGGAGGGCTACAAAAATTAGAATAATGGCACACTTGCATGTGGGACAAGTTTGCTGCACAATTGTATTCTGTTTTAAGCTGTCCTCAAATTCATTGGATTGACTTGTTCAATGTAATGTAATTTGGAATTTGTATTAGAGATTAAAGATCAAAGATAATGACATCTAACAGATGAGTAGTTATTAATCACACTTGTTGTTATTTTTCAGGGAGTGCAGTCTGTTGTCACACATTCTCTTCAGAGTATTCTGCACTCATTGGGAGGAATTCAAGTGAGTCCTTGTTTTATGTGAAGTGAAGTGGAATTCAGTGCATTTTGCAGTTTTCATTAGTGAAATTATTCTGATAATTATTATTATAACGTGACGCTGTGTAATGTGTCGCTTCACTTTCATTAGATGCTGCTGCCACTGTTTGGTCAGGTAGATTTCCCACAAGAAGGAACTGAAGAGACTAGTGAAGTTCCTGAAGTAGCAAATTTATGGTGAGGAAATTACCTCGTTGAACACTTACATGTAGTGTGTTATCTCTGTGCCAGAGTGAGATCCTGTCAGAAAAGTTTTGGGATGATAGTGTCTCGCTTAGGGGTGTAAATCTCAATGGTCACATTTCATTGCCATCTGTTATGTACACGTACATCTAGCACTTACCATATTCTGTTTTTTTTTTTTGTTTTGTTTTTCTGGAATGTGAGAAAGAGAAGGAGCTTAGGCTTAAGGGTTTTAAATGGAAACTTGCGACTCTTTTCAATTAATGAATGACAGGAAGAAATAGAATTGATTGCTGTGTTATTTTTGCAGTACTGTTCTTTTGTCACTTCTGTCCGATCTGCTGAGGAGTTCCTGTACAAGTCAGCAACAGATGATTCAATGCCAAGGCTTTCTTGTCATCAGTCATGTTTTAGAAATGGTACAACAGGACAGTTACAAACTGATATCTTTTTTTTTTTTGTTTTATTCCACTATTTGATTGTCTTTTAGCCCGAGTTTTCTTTGACTTAAAGTCAATGAGGCGTAGTTGAGTAGCGTGATAATTTCAGCAGGCACTATGGAGCAGTTTTCAATACAGTGTCATAAAACCAAAACCAATGTAATCACTCTAGCCAATCACAAAGGACACAGACAATACAGTGAACCAATCAAAACTCAAAGTAACTACATGTAGTGGACACAAAGCCAAAGCGCGGGAAAACTTGTCTGAGCGAGTCACGATTGGTTTTGGTTTTACTTCGGATTGGATGACAAAGAAACGCGCGTTTTTTGTTAAGCTTATCACTTACCGTAGTAATCCAAAATCAAAGCAAACACTAATAATGCTTTCGAAATCCAACTGTAAACCTCTCTGAAGGACAGCCGACTAAAACCTACATTTTAGGTAGCGTTAAGCCAAAAATCAAGAACCGATTTCCCTGTTTGTGGGAAATGTGAGCGCCATTCTATTCTGTCAGCAAGTAGACAAGTCTGAATTGTAATTCTTGTGTTTTGTACAATTCACATTCTTTTTTTCTTCCAGGCTGTCTCCACTCATCTGACAGAGGATGCGTTGAATATTTTACTTTTCCTAGCAAGGTTTGCATAACATTTATATCGAGTAATGTAACAGTAGCCCTTAATTCAATCTGCATTTGATTAAGCAGTTCATAATCCTGCATTCCGGTTGTAAGCTTTGGGCGCAACTTTCTCAAACTCAGTAATAATTCATTAGTAAAATAAGGAAAATCACAACCGTGAAGGAGGTTTGGATACCCGGTCTTAATTGGCATAGATTTTGACGATTTTACTTCTCCGTTTACTCCTTAGTTTTTGTTTCGATTGAGAAGATATATCAAACACGAGAGACAGTGTTTCATCGGCTATCCAAACACCTCGAATTGCTTCAAAAATACTCCTCTGCGCGTCGTATTCTCCACTCTCGTCTCGGTGTTTGGATATCCCGATGAAACACTGTCTCTCGTGTTTGATATATTAGGCCAACCACATTGTAGATGCATGTATTCTGAAGAAATGTTTTCTTTTTTCTTCCCACAGACATCTTTTAAAATCGACTGGATCTGGAGCCCTGCTAGGAAGTCTTCTAGACCACATTCTGTTTAATCCAAACTTGTGGGTTAAAGCCTCGCCAAAGGTAATGGATATATCTGTTCACTATTAATTAATTAGCTTGCATGAAAGAAGGGTCATTTGAGAAGGTTTCTTGTGGAGATCGAGCTTTGTTGCTTCCAATCTTCGTCTTGATTCCTGCTATTCCCAGATTTTCTTACATTGTGTTGTCTTCTGAGAAACGTTCTGCACACAATAGTTGGCCAGGAGTAAAAAGACATTTTGTTTTTTTCACGCTGCGTTCATCTCCCCTGAGTGAGGGACGCATCCTGCAAAAATCTTTAATGATGAATGATGTCACTAGAGAGATTCATGAAGTAAGGGTTAAAAAAAAATTATTTACTCACACACGAAGCACCGAAGAGCTCTGATGAACCCAGTCATTATGAAGTGTTCGTACATCAATCAAGACCGAATTAACATGTGGAGTGTTGCTTTTGGTGGAGGGAAGAAAACTGGCAAAAACCCGGAGAAAAACACTCAGAGCAAGGACGAGAACCAACAACAAGCTCAGTCAAACTCAATCAAGTGTCTTGGACTGATTGTTATTTTGTGCAAGACTGCACGAAAACTGAGCAACGTTCAATCAGAGAGACTGCACTGATTTCTTTCGTCAGCCTTGTCGCATTAAGAGAAACGGCTGTTTACTTTGGTTAGTCAGTAGTTATACCCCGGAAGGGACTCCCGCGTGAAAAGGTCGGGGATGCTCATTGTAACTTTTGAATTAAATGCTTAAAGTAGATCGATCTGGGTGTGGCTCGAGCATTATTTTATCCCTTAAAGATACCAAGTTAAAATGGACATGACAACGTTAATTTATTATTTCCTCGCATAAAATCCTAAAAGATATCTTGACGGCTAAAAATAATGACCTTTCTTCCTGAGCACTCTAACTTTCACGTTGGACCTTCCCTGGGAGTAATACACGTGCATTGCGTTGATGTCAGCTCCTTTTTTTTTTTTTTGCAGGTTCAACTTCAGTTATTCAGTGTGTTCGCCACAGACCTGGCCACTGGCACAGGCTGCGCTGCTCACCTGCGCCATGATGTTGGGGTCAGCAGACTTATGCACATGCTCAAAACATTTTACTGGCTTCACGATGCCACTGAATTGCAGCAAGGTGAGGGTTCTGAATGCAACAACTGCTGTACTTGTAACAGCTAATCCCTAGGAACTACAGGTCATGCTGTGATTGCTACCGTTGATGAAGTGATAACGAAAAGCCAAAAGGCCATTTACGAGGCATTGTTCTTTGTACGATATGGTATTCAAGTTTGGCCCAGGGCAAACCTGATTTGATTGTGTCCAACTGTGATGATTATTGAGCTCAGCAATTTATTTGGCCCTTTCATTTTAAGCGCACCTCGCCCATGTGTCTAGAGATGTCTTGAAATCGCTAGCACTGCAGGTCGTTATTGTTGTGTAGAGTAAGTTAAGTGTCCTTAGGTAAAGTCTATTGTCAAGCCCAGTGGCCCATCAGGCCTGAGCTTATCCCGGTTTCTGTATTATGAAGCGACTAGGAGTATTTCTACTCCCCCGTGGATGGAATGCTAGTCCATCGAAGGGTTACCCCCAGCATGAAATTCGCCGGTTCCCAGTTATACACCTGGGTGGAGAGAGGCACTGTGAGAGTAAAGTGTCTTGCCCAAGAACACAAGAGAATGTCCCCAGTCAGGGCTCGAACTAGGATCGTTTGATCGGGAGTCGAGCGCACTGATCATTAGGCCATTGCGCCTCCTACTAAGTGTTCTTAAGGTCAATACAAATAACAGTCGGAAGAGTATGGAATCAGAACACTGGTGATTAGTTGGAGCATTATGAGCTCCTTCTGTCTCTGATGCAGACTCTGATTGTGTTTCTAGGTGTAAAGCAATCCTTATGCTTTTCGCTGCCATTATCGTATTTGAAGTATGTGGTGTACAGAGCTTTCAGTAGACCTTTTCACGGCTAACTTTTCTCATTTGCATTACGATATAATCCAGCATATATGCGAGCAATTTGGGCATTTGTGCTGTTTCTGAACCGTGAAAAGGTCTATTTTATAACGATACTTATATTCTGACGTCCTTGTTTGCAGACAGGCGAATGTCAACTAAGGAAGAAATCCTCTCTCTAAGGGCATTTTTACTTCTTTTGGTAAAACAACTAGTTTTAAAGGTAAGTTGCGCACAGAATCAGTTGTTACAATCAGTTTGGTTCAGAGCCTTCAGTTGTCTTTTGTAACGCACTCAATACGATGATGCCAACGATCGTTCGCCTGCTCGGTCAGTGGCTCAACCATTCCCCACCCCCACCCCCACGCCCTACAAGACAAGGGAGCGACCTAGAGGTTCCAAAAGAGAAGCGTCTTGAAAAGCAAAAACATTGAACCCTGCACTATACATGTACATTTTGCTCTAATTCAACACAGCATCTTGTTTTTTGTCACAACTTAACCATGTGTCTTGAAACTCTACGTTCATTGCTTTTATCTATGTTTTTGCTGATCATAGGAAAAAGGCATTACAGAGGACGAATTCAAAAGTATTCTGTCCTATCTTATGATAACAAATGAGGTGAGATTATTTCGATAAATAATGGCAATATTAAACCCATCGAACTGAAGCGAAGTTTAATGAGATGCCGCCAGTTTCCTTTACACATGACAATGATTCTTGTTAATAACAATAACGACCATCGTTGATAGCGACCCTCACATTATCATAAGAGCAAATGTAAAATGCAAATTGGCTACATTACATTTGATTCGTCTGATTATGGTCAATGAAAAAATATTTCGGACAAAAAGATGAGGAAAGGTCAGAGAATTTGTATGGTCTCTGCATAGACGGTATCAGTGTTAAAGCAGCTACGTCACGGTTTCCGCATCTTGAAAAGTCAAGCCTAAATTTTTCAAGTTCGTCGTTTGTAATCCGTATCAATCTTCTCCATCCTTAACCATCATTGTTTCTTTATGGTTTATTATTATTTCCTTAGTGTTTTGCTATCTTAGAAAACTATTATTTTCAAGTTGCCTGCAATTTAAAGGTAATTTAGTACCTGGCCAAAATAACTAACAATACCGTGACCCAGCTCCTTTAGCATCTCTTATAATTGTTTCCCCCGGCAACAGGAGGAGAATCTACTGGATGTGCTTCAACTGGTGCTGTCAATCATGACAGAGCAGCCGGACACTTGTATTCCTATCTTTGACAAAGTTGATGGTCTGAGGTAAGCCATACGACTGATACTACCTGTCAATCATTTTGATAGAGGCTTGTCGTCATGGTGATGTGGATGGCTAACTGGTTTCTTCTTTGCAGGGTTTTGTTTCGCTTCCTGGACATGAAAGCTGAAGCGGTTCGTGTGTATTCTTTAAAGATCATTGGATGTTTTCTTCAGTATTGCCCTGCTAAGTAAGTCTATAGTGAGACTGATCAAGATTTAAGACGAAAGCCGATAGGAAATTGAGAAATTTCAGTTTTTAATGGACGAAAACCTTGTACCAAAGTAACTTTAAGTATACTGTAGCCCTTTTTGTATTTTTTAAAGGCTAAAGATATAAACAGTTTCCTGCGATAGCATCAAAGACAATTTCCCATGGGAGCTCGAGAAAATAAATGTCAAAGTTCAGAGAAATTGTGCTAAAACAGGTAAAATATCATCATCAGTTTGATTTCGCCACGGTACTCTCAAGTGTTTCATATGAACTTCAAAATTTGTTTTCGGCATTTGATGTTGTTAGAAATGATTTCTTTTGAGAAGATATTTAAAACAGTCGCACAAAATTTTGCAATACAATGTAAATAATCTCGGTACAAAGTTTTTGTTTGCTTGTTACTCGAACTTCTGGTGGATTCCTTCCTAATGTCTCCTTATAAAATCGATACGATTTAAAGCACATAGGTGATGAGATTTCCGCCAATTCTTCAATCTCTTGCCTGACTTTACGTCTTAAAATGTTTTCGTTGTTTTTGTTTTCAATGACCTGACTCGATTTCTTTCAGGAGAAAACAAGACTTACTGGAGCATTACAGTCTGTTCTCGTTGGTTGGTGACAAGCTCATGAAGCACTCTCTGACGCTCACCACATACAATGTTTTGTTTGAGGTTTGTTCTTCACTTTCATTCTCAAATTCTGTGGAGACTCGAGCTGTTTGCGCTCCATTCAAATAGTACAATACTAATGCTTTAGCTTTCAAAACTTACTTTAAGCACCTGAACACGTGTGCTCGTTCATAACAAAACGCGGTTTCTATCACGTTATTATCCGAATTTTTGTTTGCTACTTTCTGAGCGGCACTGTAGTTGTCAGGTAAGAAGTAGAGAAAACCCCGAGTCACGCAACATTGTTGTAGGTTGTAACAAGCGTTGCGTGAAGTCATCAGCGTGATGCCCCTTATGTCTAGTTGCAGTTTTGTTTCCCGAAACATTTTAGAGTGTCCTAAGTGTTGTATAAATTACTTTAGTATAAATCCACCAGGGGTTCTATCACGAATGCCGTTCTCTTATTGGCTACACTACTCACTATCTGTTCTGCTGTAGGGAGCGAGTAACCTAGCAGTGTGCAGTTGTTAACAACTTTGCGTCGTCTAAGTGTTTGTAAAGAGGATTTGGATAATTTGCTTGAACGACTAGTAGATTTATACTAAAACAATTAGATTATTCGCTCTCGATTTCTATGCGTGATAGTTGACTCGGGCTGCGCCCTCGTCAGCTATCGCGCGATAGAAATTTCGAGCTCGTTCTCTAATTATATTACTAACCAAAGTGGAACAAATGGAGTCACTTGCTTAACCTTCGCCATGTATTGTTTATATTCAGATCTTGGTTAGTCGAGTCTCCAAACAGGTAGTCAGCGGACACCACCCACAGCCGGACAACAGCTTTCTCTTACACAATACAAGTGAGTTGCCACGAACAGTAGTAAAGAGGCTTCAAAAAGAAAAAAAAAATGTTCAAATGTTGTTGTTTATAGTAGACAATGCGCTTAGCTACACCTAGCTAGTTCTCTAGCCTGCCACTTTAACTGAAAGAAACAAATATTTCAACTAAACATAATAGGCTTAAAAGTCCCAACCGGCGGGAGGCAGACCAGTTGGCTATCTACAAGCATGACCAAGGAGTTGAACCTGGGTCTACCGAGAAACAACTCCAGCTTGGTGGTCAGAGCGGTACATGAACCTGCAACCTCCGGTTTTCAAGTCTGGCGCCCTAACCACTCGGCCATACTGCCTCTAAAGCTTAAAATGCGTTAACATCGCTCACATGGCTACTGAGCTGCAGTAAAATGATAGTAAAGAAACTTATAAGGTGTTATCTCACATGGCTTGCCTAGTCACATCGTTTATCTGATTTGTTTTTCTTCAGCCATGGCGCCGGTCATTGCTAAAATGCTTCAAAAGAATGAAGGGAAACATTGCAACGCAGGAGTGAAGCTAACGCGACAGGGAAGCTTCAGAGAAGAACGAACCCCAGACGAAGAGAAGATTGATCTCAAGCGAAAATTTCTTTCTGATCTTGTACTGCTTCTTAATCATAACAAAATAAACAGAAGGTAAGATAGAGCGCAATAAACACCTTACCCTACTCCTCTATGTCACACAGTGCTCTAACGGATGCGGGCGCGTGGAAAATTCCCGCCAAAACTCACTGCTGTTTTTAAATACAAGTATTGGTCTCAAATTTAAAAGTAAAAAAATACTCATAACGATGGAGACAATTACTGTAAAATTGAGTTTTGGAAGTGAAATTTTTTCAGAGTTTCTAATTGTTACTTATCGGTCGCCCAGTTTTTATTTGTTGCTGCCAGATTTCGTATTCTGTGTCAAGACAAAACGTTATACTCTCACAGTGCCTCTCTCCACCTACACGTAGGCGTATAAATGGGTATAAGTGAACTGTTGGAATAAGCTGATGTAATACGAGGGATTTGTTTCTGAAATGATTATTTCGTATTGATTGAAACATTTTATGTTGTGTCGCACAGTCTTATCCTGCAGTTGTCCTGTTGGCAAGACTGGCTTTTCTCACTGGCTCACGTGGAACCATCAAACGCAGGTATGAACAGTCCATGCCATAGAACGTAACTCGTGGTCATATGGTCATTGTTTTGTTTTGGATGAATGGGGTTCTAGTTCCAAGTTATGTAACTGTTAAATCAAACGCTATTGGTGAGTGTTAGCTCTGGCCAGAATGAGGAAATGAAAGAAAACGTGACCTTGTTGGAGTTTGCTCCGGTGACTCCTGAGACAGATTTTCTGTGTTTCTATCTATCGCGTTACAACGCAGAACGACAGAAAACCGAAAGTCGTGGATACAATTAAAGTTATTTTTTATAAAAAAGTACACTTTAGTCTCGTTTCCTCTCTGAATGTAGAGTGGCTTTCTTCAATGGGAAGCTGGTTTCGCTGGCGCGAAAATCTTGAAAAACAATGAATATCACTTACATGGAAAGTGCCTGAACGATTTTAACAGCATACAAAAAAATCCTGTATCTGACTGTACGGTTACTTTCTTTGATCATTTTAGAGGAAACCCGCACCACAGATACTGTGTTTTGCCTGTTTCGCATGCTGCTGCACCACGCCTTCCAGGAAGAACGAGAAGGCTGGAGGATCTGGGTCGACACTTTGGCGATTCTGCACGGCAAGGTAAGGTACAAAGTTCAGTTGGCTCGCTACACTTCTTTCGATGGAGGTTCTTTTCTTTTTTTGTTTTTTGTTTTTTTGAAAAAATGTCGTATAGTAAAAGTGAGTAGTCTCGTGTTTGGGGTAGACAAGGGAATATTTTCTTATTTTTCCGCTATTTCTTATGTAACACATCAAACACGAGAGACAGTGTTTCATCGGGATATCCAAACACCGAGAAGAGAGTTGAAAATACGACGCAGAGCGGAGTATCTTCGACGAAATTCAAGGTGTTTGGATGGTCGATGAAACACTGTTTCGAGTGTTTGACATATCGTCTCGATCGAAGCAAAAACTAAGGAGTAAACGGAAAAGTAAAATCGTCAAAATCTATGCTTATTAAGACCACGGTTGTGATTTTCTTTGTTTTAACTTGATGAATTGTTAATGAGTTTAAGAATGGCATTTGTCCAACTCCAGTGCTGTGCGGCTGAGCAATCCCTTGTAATAGACACCTTACGAGTACAGTTTTCGAATTTCAAAGCAGTGGCGTTGCCAGAGCCCTCGCTCTTCATGTTGGTTTTAGGTAGAGAGGGTAGCTCATGGGATGAGATGGGTATGTGATGTGATAATGTGAAGACTGCAAACCTAGAATTCAAAAGTCATACTGGCACTCGACCTGGTACTCGTACTCAAATCTAAAGTCCCCTATTATTTTTGTGTGTGGAACAATCATTGACAAAGTTTCATGTTTAGGTGAGTGCATATGAAAAAGAAAAAGAGAAGAGCCATCCTAAACAAGTTGAACTAAGTTCTGAAGATGAAAAAACTAACCAAGAACAAGCTAAGTCCGGAGTTCAAACTCAGCCTAATTCTGACAAGAAATCTCCTGCAGCAAAGTCAGCAAGTAGTGATATAGACAGAAGGAAATTTTTCCAGTCGTTACTGCAAAATAAAAATGGGCCTAAAGTAGAAGCAACTGTTCCTAACACCATCCCTGAGGAAAGTGAAAGTGAGGCTAACTCCCCTAACTCCCCCACCCGTGGGGAAATACCAGCCAGCAGCGAGGACTCCACTACTGCTGTGGAAACTAGTGTTAGGGTAGACGTCATTCATCGCGAATGTAATGGGAATGAAGATGAAGAGCTGGAGCATGCCGAAGAAAGGTCCTCCAAGGTGGAAGACTCTCTCAGCGCTACTGGTGTTAGCTCCGACGTCAGAGGGGCTGAGGTAGCTGTGCAATCGATGGACCAAAAGGCTGATTTACCCGACAAAGAGCCTAATTCTGACTCCAGTGAACATCAAATCGAAACATCGAATATTTTTGAAAATGACGTTAAGGTTGAAACGGAGACAGATGAAAAGATAAATTCAGCAACTCTGTCTTCCACTGAAACTAAGTTAGCAGAGACTGATCAATCAGAGAACAGTGACAACTTGGTTGATGGACAACCAGCCGAAATGCCACCTGAAAATGGAAATAAAGAAAACGTGGAAAATTTGTCCTCTAGTGAAAAGATAAATGGCGAAACCCCTGAAAACAAACAAACAACAAACGATTCAACACTACCCGAGCAAGCAACTGAAAATCAGGCCAGTTTTAAAGCAGGTGAAGACTTACTTAATGAGAAAGACAAACCCAAAGATGTTGACAATAGTCTTACAATTGCTTTGAAAAGTTCTTATATAGGAGCGCCGTGTGAAGCAAACGAGGATGCGCAATCTTCGATTTGTAGTCGGGAAGAGAGCGTCGATCCTTCGGAAAGTGTTGCTAAAAACGAAGATAAAAGCTCGGCACAATCCGAAGAAAACCGCCTTGAAAATCAACCAAACGGAGAATCATTTCGTACTAGCGCAGATGACAAACCCATTCAGCCTGGCTCGCCGAGCAACGCCTCGCAGTCTGGGGCTGAGTGGAGCCCAGCCTCTCCCTCTTCTGCCGCAACCGCAGGCACAAGTGACGGCGACTCAAAATCAACTTACAGAGCGTACGTGAATATTCCGGAGTACTTGTGGTCGCCGATTCATCAAAGATTGTTGGGAGATCTGCTGTTTGCTATCGAGTCTGACGTGCAGGTTTGGAGGAGGTGAGTTGACTAAAACGTGCAATTTTGTGTTTCTTCCAGGTTATTTTGTACTAAATAGTTTGTAAAATGGGTACATACTGTGTTTGTATACGAGTGAATATAGGAAAGATCATATATATGAACTGCGGAGAACTGCTGTTACTGCAGTTATCAGCGTGTAGCATGCAAAGAGGTGGCAGGGTCAATTCTCCTCTGTATTAACCCCTTCGTCTCGTTTATATGCTGTTGTAGAAAATAGAATATTTGACGATGTTAGCAAAGATGTTGTTAAGTGCCATGATGAGATCATGACGACACGCTAGCGAGATCACAGTTTCAGCATCGTTTTCTTTACCTTCATTTTCAACCCAGCCATAATCGCAAAACTGTCATGGATTTCGTCAATGCAAAGGACAATGGAACTTACCTGTGGAACCTGGCACATTTTGTATCAGTGCTGGCAGATAATGTCATTTTCTGCTGCGGGGATCTCCTGCCCCTGCTGTCCTCCGTCACGTCACGTGATTACGGTCAAGATGTCATCGAGCCGTGTGGTGGGATGACCCTGGAAACGAGTTTCTCCTTCCTGAATCGCCTGATGTCTCTCGTGGATGTCATAGTTTTCACCAGTTCCCTCGCGTTCAGTGGCGTGGAGACCAATAGGAATATGAGTACGGGTGGCTTCTTGAGGCAGTGTCTGAGATTAGGTGAGTCGAACGTGGATAAAACAGGCAAACACAGCGGAGGTGAAAGAACAGACACACAGACGGACGGACAAACGGACGGACAGACAGACAGACAGATCGATGGACAGATGGACATACAGAAAGATATATGTCCAAAAATTCGTCCATTGCGGCTAGTTAAAAAGAGTCGGCTCAAGTGGTTCGTGGGCCGTTATTTACGCATATCAACTCTTTCCGCTCGCTTCCTGATAGGCCGCTTTTTTGAAGACTGCTCTTCACTCCTGACATTGTGGGCTGGAACACACTGTACACTACTTGATCGTATTTTGATCAGTTTACCATTCCAGTAACTGCCTTGGCAGCTGGATTTGTGTTTATTTTGTAAAAACCGTTCTTTTCCTGTGAATTTACTCATCATAAGATACCGGCATTAAGGGTACTAACATAAACGCTGAATGATTTCTTGCGGTATTTTTGTGATTTAGTAAACGAATTTCTGTCGTTCTTTTTGTTTTGTTTTTGGTTGTGTAGTGTTCTGTTGCGCAGCCCGTAACCGCCTAGTGTGCCGACAGCGTAACAGGCCTATTTTACCGCTGATAACAAGTGGGAAACTGGGAAAGAAAGCATTGAAGGAAGCCAGGCAAGCCATCAAGACACTTATAGCGTCTACAAAGCCGCCCAGCGAACAGGTAGGACAGCCCAAGAGTGATTAATACTAGTTTCTCCTTACAATTTATTATGCATTAACAAAATTTTTGTGGTGAGAATGACAGAAAATATCAACGAAGGAACATTATTTGGAATTCAGTGGTTGCCACTAAATTTTAAGAATTAGCCCTCAAGGAAAACCTGTTCCAGGGGTGGCGAAAACCGGCGAGAAAATATGTTTTCTGCCTACCTTTTTTGTGCTGCTCTCCAACTAACCTAATGCCTGGTAAATTGTCTGCCTTAAGAATTTCTCTGATAATGACCCAGCTCGGCCGCCTTCCTCTGTTAATACGGTAAGGAGATTGTTGTTTGTTACGACTGAAGATATTGTTTTGTGTTTCGTATGGTTCGGTTCAGGAAAAGTGTAATTTAGTCAACGAACATTCCTGGATGACGAGAGGCACTGTGCGAGTGAAGTTTCCCATCCAAGACTACAGTAGATTCTTCCAGGCCAGGCCATGAACTTGGAAAGGTCCATGCGGAGTGCCGAGTCTAACACAGAAACAATTAGGCCTCACGATCCTCACGGGTTTAGGAATTCCGCTTGTCTGTTTCAGGATCTTGTCCAGAACATTCCTGGTCACATGACCACAGTGACTGACCCGGAGAAGTTGCTTCAGGAGATGGATGTGAACCGGCTGCGCGCTGTAGTGTACCGTGACTTTGAAGACAGTAGACAGGCGCAGTTCTTGGCCTTGACTGTGGTGTACTTTATTGCTGTTATGATGGTCGCTAAGTACAGGGATCTGCTCAAGTCTGAGGACTCCGATGCGCGGGCGAGATTTCACACAGCGCCTAGTCCAGGTACGTATCTTGAACGAGCGAGTGAGCTAGCTAACTTGCGTGCGTGAGAGCGTGCTTGAAGAAGGGGTGGGAGGGGAGAGCAGCGAGTGAGCGAGACGAATTGGTGAGTGTTGGCGTGGTAGAAAGCCTGCGATCAGGCCTTCTTGTTTTCGCGGCGGGGAATGGCGAATTCCTCGTCCATTACATGTATATGCGATGATATAGTTACGATAAAGTTATGCAACGCTCTCTCGTGGTATACCGTGGAATATCTCAAGAGTCACTCGTATCTTGTCGGTATATACACAAGCCTTTAGGTGAGTGTGTATACTAAGAAAAAACAAATGACAAGTGAGATATTCCACGGTATACCACGAGAGAACGTTGCATAACTATTTTATACCATGCCATAGAAAATACAGTGGACAACACAATCAATGAGACATGCGCGCGGCGCATGATGGGAAGGTTGGATGTAATACCGTCGAATGTACAACGGCTTTCCTGTGTTCTGATAGGCTGTATTTTCTATGGCATGGTATAAAGTAAGATATACTTTACAGAAATAGAAGAGCAATCGTGGTGTTGAGATAGTAGATCTATTACTGCTGAAACTAAATGTTAGCACCTCTAGTAGGACTCTGCGCTTGTGTAGTTTTGGATAATAGAGTTGATGTAGATAATACAAAACAGTCTCTTGACATAGACTTTAAAACGTTCAATATGCTTTTGAATGCCAAACAGATTGGATTTCAAGAACTGAACTGCTTTGCGAGTAGTAACCACTCTTCAAGCACGATTGTTGGGAGGTTTCCTACAGGATGAAGATAATTGTCTCGAGCTGGTACAAATAAGCTAATAGAAAAGCGTTTTCAAATAATATTGTTACAACAGAAACGTTTTTTTCTTAGTTCGTGCTATGTCAGAAGGCGAAGTTCAAGGTTTGTCTGATAACCGATCTCGAGCAGCAAGTTGGGGTGGTCAGCGGAGTGCCTCTGCAGAAGTTGAAGACGATGTATTTTCCTGGGACGAGGAACTGTCCATACCCAGTTTCCTGAAGAGCTCTGTAGATTTCAGCCGTTTGAGCTTATCAGAAAAACTGGAGATTGGGTTCAAGTCGTCTGGGTCCCTTCTCAAGGAGGTGCTGCTTGACTTTAGCCCCTTTCTGAGCCGGGTTCTTATTGGAAGTCACGGACAGGAGCTGGTGTTGGAGGGCCTTTCTTGTCAGAAGACCGATTCTATTGTAGAGATGGTGATGCTGTTGTGTTCACAAGAATGGCAGAACTCCTTGCAGAGGTGAGTACCAGGGTTGCCACGGGTCAGGAAATGGTCAGGGAAAAAATTCTTCAACGTCAGGCAAAAGTCAGGGAATTTTATTTTGAGTCAGGAAAAATTGACATTTTGAAGAAAAGTCAGGGAAAATTGAAATAATTGAACACGGCTGATTTCGTACCATTGAAGGCTGGAAGAAACATTTGGGGGCACTGTGATCTCAACGATATTTTTTCTTAATGAAGAAGGAAAATTTGTTGAAAACTTATCCGTCTCAATGAACGAGTAGAAAGAACGGCTATACGTTCACGCTAAAAGTTGCTACTAGATCTGACGTTTTGTGTTTATTTGGTTAGGGAAATGCTATTTTTATCAGGGAAATTCAGGGAATTTTGAAAAGTGATGCCCTGTGGCAACCATGGGTATGTCTCGCACTGTCATAGGTACTTCCATAATACAAAAGTAACATACTGGTTCCCAATCTTCCACAGACACGGGGGCATGGCTTTTATGGAGCTCGTTAACGAAGGAAGACTTTTGTCACATGCCATGCGCGAACGCATCGTCATGACAACCAGCGAGGCCTTCGTAATAGTGAACAAGCTTGACGAGATCTCTCGTCAGAAACACATGCAGTTTGTTGAGCTTTGCCGCTTGACTGAGGCCACGTACAACGAGAACGACAAATTACAAGACCAGTTGCTTCTCGCCACGAAGAGGAGGGATTTCTCAGTCGCCAGGAACGTCATTCAAAAGGTTTATAAAATAATTTTCCTGCTCTTTGGTGAAGAAAAACCAAAATGATCAAACCTGAGAAATCATAGCAAACGTCAGTAACGCAGTTACCCAGTCAGAAGTCGAAGTTATCACTTGCGACCCGTGCATAGTGGCGCAAGACTTTTAACCAGCGCTAAGCTCGGGAGAATATACAACCAGCACGGATCGCGGGAAAACATCGAAACGGTTTAAGGCGCGGGAAAACGTTGCCCATGATTGGGGACACACAAACATGTTTGCCCAGTTTAGTTAAAACAATTTTCCCGCCTTTTTTTTTTTATGAAAATCGGATTTCAGCGAATGCAAAACCAAACATAGTACATAATTTACCTTCGACAGTTGTGTACTGCCCAAAGTGGGAGATCGTTATCTAGTGGCAAGAGCACAGCTCTCATAGACATAAAAAAAGCGTATTGTTTTGAAACTTGTTTCGCAGATTGCCGCAGTATTATAATGCTCGAAATTCTACTTACATCCTTCTTCTGAAACGTAGGGAGAATTCGCGACCGAAATATTACGAGTTTCGTAGTTTCTACGGAATAAGTTTTTCAGTAGCCTATAAGAAACGTCCCTAGAGCCCAGGATTTGTACATCAAGGAATGTCAGCGGTAAGTTTCTTTGCCAGGTACTTGATATAATTACCAGTGAACATGGCGCTTGGGCAGTGGAACAACAGCCTTCAAATGTGCAGTTTTATCGACTAGACATGTGGGAAGACGACAGTCGACGGCGCATGCGTTTCACCAAGAATGAATACGGTTCAAGTCATCCAGAAGCGACGCTGTTGGAAGGATTGGAAGGTTAGCGGTGAAATAAAATCAATAACAATAAATAACCCGTACTAAATGACCGTGGATTGCGAATTTGGGAAACAGTAAAGATTATAGAATTTTTTCGCGTGACGTCACGGCGACCATATTGGTGCCCCAAAACAATCAAACAGTGGCCATGTTGGTGTCCCAAACCAATTCTGTGGGAGTTGAATTCTTATATGAAAGCTTTCATCTGTTCCAATTAATTTGCATGGGTGCTGGCCACGTCTATTATACTCAGTGTGCAGTATGTATGGTAAATATACTGTAGTCTTGTTTTTTTCTTTTATCTATCCTCTAACTTTAAAGATGGTGTCCCGCTGACTTCAGGCCCCGCGTTTTCAGGGATAAAACATGAGAAAACGTACAAAAAAAGTATTCTACAAGCTTTGTCTTAATTTTATTTTTTAACTGAAGTATATTTTATTCTTGAAGTTCATCAAATAGATTAGTTCTAAAAGAGCACTATTGTTATGTTCGCTTTCACTTTCCTTGGAAATATTCTTTATTTATAACGCAGGGAAATTCAGTAAATTATGGAAACACCCTCCTTCCCCTAGCAAGGACTGATTGACACCTAGTTTCTCCAGACTATGTGAGTACATTTGAGGGAGGTTAGAGAGGAGAATAAAGGAAACCATCGGCTGGGGGTATTGTCTTGATGTGCCACCAAGTTCTCAGAACATGAATGAAACAAAACATGTGCAAATCAATAAGGAGAAATAGTAAATGAATCATACTCTCACTGCACTTTTAATTTTTCTTCATGTGCTTTCAGGAGAAGACCTCAGCTTAGCAGCCGGCCCTCAACATCTCAACTTCGCCACAATTTCCTCCGCAAAAGCCGAAGATTCTTACTCGCTGAACGAGGAAGAGATTGCCGAAATCATCGTTGAAGATCGAAGCCTGGGTCGGGATGTTTCCGGTCACGTGGTGTTCACAGCCCCCTGCCATCTGATAGCACCATGCGTGCTCGCTCCAGGCACTCTTACCGTGACCTCCGAGGCACTGTTTTTCACTGTGGACGAGGAAAATATGGAATATCAGAAACTGGATCCAAAGGTAAGCATTTTGCGAGTTGATTGTTAAGCTCGATTTCCGCCGCTCTCTCGAGTCCACTCTACGTGAAACTACGGAGAAGGAGTGCGGGCTCCTTTCCGGAACAGCGGTTGGCAACCGAGCATAGCTGGCTGTCAACGACAATAGATATTTCCGGATCAGAGTTTTGGAAATTGTTGGGTAAACCTTGGTAATCTCGAAATTTTTTCTTGGTCATCTTCGGAAATTATCAGCTTTGTAATCTTCGGGGTTTTCCGATGATTCTCGAGAACCTTCGGAATAAATTTATCCATGACGAACAGTGACGAAAGAAATTGTCCTCTCTGAACCAATTAGACGTTAGCAATTTTTCACGTACTATTTCAAAAACGAGTGCGAGGGTTTCATCAGGTTTCCAAACGCGAGAAACATTTGAAACCACGAGGCCGCTGGCTGAAACAATTTGAAAACGCGTCCTTTTACGATTCCCAAAGTTGTTCTTTTTACAATCCATTTTCATGCTAGCCAGTGTTAGTTATCTTACGTGAAACGATTTCCTGTCCTTTGTTGAGAAGTTTTGATTAAAACCCAGCCATTATCATTGGCAATCCGTTTATCTAGGTATACTTTTTGCTTCTTAAAATGACTCGGAAATTCCGGGATATTCGTAGCCATGATTTTGTCGCCGGTGGGCTTTTTCTGCCACTCTTTCACGAAGTATTTCTTCAGGATACGGGAATTATTACACCCTCTGGAGGGAAATAACGGATATTGAATCGTGTTTTTTAGTTATGAGCGGACAATTTAATTACTTCGGTCGATTATTGCCCCCCTCGAGTTTCATTGACGAGTTATCAACTTTGGCTAAATTGATTGAGTTTTTTCTTCAAATCTGTTCATAACATTTTCCTTCCACTTCTTTGATGGTACCGCATTTGGTAATTAAAAAAATAACCCTGCATCCTATTTCGTTCCTCAGTTGACCAGGCAAGCTCCTTATCTGAATGTGTTGCAATTTATCAAAGAGGGTAAACTGTTGATGTGTATTTTTGTTTTTCATGAAAGTTTGGAAAACGGATTGTAAATGATTTGATATGCGAATATTGAACTGTTATTTAGAAGTAGTATAGGTGATGTAATGTTTCAGGCTACATAATTTTGAATGTTAAAACGATATCCGTTCTCTTTTTATCCGTTCTCTTTTCTTGTTTAAATTTAAAGTGTGTTATAGTTGTCGCGTAATGACTTGTAGTCCATTTCTGGTGAAATTTTTGGCGTACTTTCTTGAGAGCCAAGCTGGTATGAAGAGAGTAAAACACTCCACATGACAAAGGAGGCATATTGTCTAGCTGTCTGCAACAGTTTTCAATTCAAGTTTTGCATTTTAATAAGAGGGAACGCAAGTTATAATTTCTTTGAGTGTCACACTCTGAAGTTGAAACATTTTTATAAGAATGAAAACTGTTCCCTAAATGTGTATATGATTTCCTCTCGGTTCAACTGTGTCGTTTCAGTTGCTTTCGTGCTTCAGTTCTTGTTTTCTGGGTCTACAACTAGTTTTCATTTAATTTTATTGCTGTTTACCACCAGCCGCTCGGTCGGTTTTTTCGCTATAATGGCTGACCCTTGTTTAATTATGCTAAGCCGACACGCGGCAACTTCAGTCGGCGTGCCTTGCGATTGACAACCTGTCACTCCTGGCCTTTGAATGGCTTTTTGGGTTAACGTCACTAGTAAATAATATTCAGTGAATGTTTTATCAAAAGAGAGAGCAATTATTCGCTCTAGTTAACCCGTTATGAGCGGAATTAATTTCATATTTTTGTTTTTTATTTTCCTGTGTGGACTCTGCGCTTTGGAGTTGTATGGATGCGAAATATGCGCCTGTCTACATTTCACGAGGTCCAGCAGGTGTGCGCATGAAAACGCAGCTTTATCAATAAAGCTTCGTTTATAAAGCGGGTAAAACCGGGCCTCAACACTACACACAAAGCTGTAAACAATTGTCCGCAGGAAAATTTAAACGCAATTAACTCTGACGCAAATTTATTTTGACATTAAGGCTACTGTGAAAGTGTTCTGTTGTACCATGCTGATTTAAATTTCTGCTAAAAGCGAAGGTAGACAGGGTGACTCCAGTTTACAGCAGGCTTTGCACGCAAAAGAGTCATTTCGCTGTCGGACAAGGACAATTGACTTTGGAGTTAAGAACTTTACCTTGGCCCGAAGGCAGAAATATTTCGACCATGAAGTAACCTCGACTTTGTTGACGTTGGAGCTTGAAACGCGCTCCCTCTCCTCCTCTTGTTGATCAGCCATTATCGGCTTTTGAAAACACACACTTTCCAGTCGGGCTGCTAAATACTTGTTGATGTGTTTATTAGGTTTTCATTATTAAATTGCACTTCACAGGTTCTCGCGACAGCAATAAAATTTTAACAGCCAATTGTGATAAACAGTTCAAGAAATGTCCAAAACCTTAAATTAACAACTCGCCAACGTGCGCGATGTAATAAGTTTACTTGCCGGCATGAACTTCTTCCTCGGTGATGTCGTTGTCATATTTTTTCTGCTTTTCTTTATTGTCGCCGTTGTTTATTCTTGATTTATTGCTTTTCATGCTTGCCGCAGACAAATTGTTTTTAACGTAATAAACGTAGGGTTATTAAAACCGTAATAAACAATAAAAATCGTGCAAAAATGACCCTTAATGGCTTCAAATATGCATTCGGTAAATTTTTTTCAAGATGACAGATCTTCGACGTACTATCGTCGAAAATACTTTTCGACGTTTCATTTAGTTCGTAATCTCAAGTTGCGGTGAACCAAATCCACACTTTTCCACGCGAGAACAGTTGCCGAAAGTTTCAATATCTCAGGCAATAATACGAAGCCAGTAGGCGGTCTGTGTTTAGAAAGTTTAATAAGAAACGCAAACGGCTCGGCGTATTCCAAAGGGATGCAAAAAGGCTTTGGTTTAGCCGATAAAATTGAAAGCACACCGACAACTTTTGTCGCTTGTATTTTTCCAAGAATGCATTTAAAGAATGTAGGGAATTTTCTTTGAAGTGTTTGCATTTGGGTGAGACAGAATGAAGCGTGTTAAGAGGCAGTTGCAGCCTCAATTTTCTCTGTTTCGTGGCCAATAATTTACTCAGAACTGTTGACCTCTCGCGTTTTATTGGTGGAAAGTCGGCCTGGCTCATTGTTCCAGAGATTAATAGCCGCTGACAGCTTCAATTGGTCCAACTGTTGCGCGTTAATACTGTATACCGGAAAAAATTCGCCATTGAGCACATCCGTCTCGATGAAAGCGTGTTGATTTGTGACTCGCGTGCGTTTGCAGGATGGCTTTCGTCTTTCCCGAACGCCGAGGAAGTTTACAAAAGTTCGTGAGCACGCGGGTGCACAGGCGAAAAAGCGAACTTTATAAGACCATAACAAACATTTGTACAGTTATTCAAGAACTGTTGAAGCATGTTGAAGCCCTCGAGCCACGATTTATTTCGTCTCTGAAGCTCGTGGATGGTAGATACCGAGGTGTTCGGGCATTATCTCCTCGCAGCTTCGAAGTTCATTTGTACCTGAACCAGATGGGAGTTTTTAATTTCATCGATGAGGCCTGTCCACCGGGCTGCGCCATGTTGAAACTAAGTGACGAGCGTAAGCGATCCATGTCTCTTTGGACTGAGTTTATAACGGCTTCTGGCTATCTGTCCGCCAGAAAAGTTCGCTCAAGATTCACATCTTTAGTCGCAGAGGCCATTCGACGTGGAGAACTTCAGAATCAAATTCGAATCAACGTAGATAATCATTTCTCAGCGAAGCTTACAGTCTTGGAACGTTATACCGTAGAGCTCATTCCGGCATTTCGCTGCGGTTCTATTTGGCCTCAAAATGGATGTTGTTGGCCGAATCACGAAACCCTTTGGCCTGCACAGCCGGTGATAGCCGGAATTAAACTGCGGGGGTTTTCTCTTTTAGCCCGAGATCCCTACCCCAGCGTCAAGGGCGCTGGTTCTGAGGGTGATGCGTGGCTTTTGAGCTTTAACGATGCCGAAGAAATGCTCTTTGCTAGCGCCGGGCGAAGGCTCTGCCTTAGCATGTTGAAAACCTTGTACGATAAACACCTGGACTTACCGGGGAAACCCTTGGAATACGTGCATCTGGTTATGCTACTCCTTTATGAGTGCGAGAAACATCCCAGGGAAACAGAGTGGACCGAAGAGGCACTCGTTGATCGCATCAACGGCATTCTTCTGCAGCTCGTGTCCTGTCTACAGTGTCGTAAATGCCCGCACTTCTTTCTCAAGAGTGTAGACTTGTTTAGCTGTAAGCCTAAACAGGCCCTGGACAGCGCCGCTAAACAGGCCTGGAGCATTGCGCGTGATATCGCCACGAACCCTGCAAGTTTTGACACCCTCTGACACATCAGGCTGTAAGGAATGCTTCTAGGCGTGTAACAATTAATTAAGACGTCTAACCTTGGACAAAGCGTCAAGGGTTGCTTCCAGTATCTTAAATTTGGCGAATATATATATATAATTTCCTTTTGGAGGCAGATAAAGAACTGTTTTTGTCCCAGGCATTGAAAACCAGATGTCTTAGTTTAGTCTACGGCGTCTATAAAAAAAATATATTTATATATTTCCGCTTTTGAGCAACATTCGCTCGTTTCCATTGTTTTTGTTATCTTTTTTCTTCATAATTTATAACTCGTCGTGTTTTTAGGTGGTCTATAGTTCTATTTTATGGCAAAAATATCGCTGAGTTTGAGGCAGGCGAAAGGAGGGGAACCTGCCAAGCCACAAAATTTCGTTATTAAAAGATAAGCTCGAATTTCAAGATGGCCAAGTGGTGTTGTAGTCTACGTCTAAGACAAGAGTTTCACTTTTTATTTTTAGATTGAAAGTTTATATTCTTAAAATCATTCCTCAGAATAGAATCTTCGGCAAGACGACTGTAAGTTATCTTTTACTGCTTATTGCTTTGGAATTTTTGTTAAGCATCGAAAGCGTGAAAATTTGCTTTCTTGACATTGATGAATATTTTTTTAAGTAAAACTAGCAGTTACTTGTCAACGAAATAAATTTAACTATACTATCCGCGTTTGACTGTTGGCTAATGTAGCAACAAGTTAGTTAATGGGGCAAAAATTTTAGACGTGCAGGTGTATCTCTCCAGTTTTGCTTTATAATGGCAAAAATTCGTTTCTAAACAACACCTTAGTGTTAATGTTTCACGGCATTTTACTTTATCGTCGAAGCGAAAATGCAATTGCGAGTTTTTAGTACTTATTGTCGGTAGACTTTTATCTTCAGGTTTTTCTGCGACGTTTTCATAGCTTGTTAAGTGATTCAGTCTGTCCAAGTCTCGATGCTGACTCAAAAGTGATATAATTCTGGCCTAAACCCTTTTGGTATTGTCCATATAACTTGCAGGATCGAACATGGCTGTGTTGATAGTATGAAATTTGTCCTTGTACGTTTTAGAGTGTTATTTTCTAATTGCTAGCAAGTCTTAATCTTGGAATGGATTTAATATTGGTCGAAGAGCCATTGATTGCTAAACTGACAGCCTTCATCCTGATATGTGGAGCTATTTTTATATAGTTTTCGTTTCATCCTTTTCCCATTAGCTGAGGTTATTGTAACCGTTAAATGTTGTCCTTCAGTAGCACGTTATAAAATTTAGTGTTCTCTCGACTGAGGCCATAAACTACTGTATTTAGTTATTATATATAGTTGTTCCTACTATCTATAGTTTTTTTGGGGGGGAGGGATATTTTATATCTCTGATGATGCCGTGGATCGGCGAAAGCTTGCATGGAGCATGGATAACATGTATACAGTAGGCCTCACTCGAAAGAACATTAGATGAGGTCATCGGGCTTTGGTCTTGACAAAGTTATGTAAGCTTACTCTCCCAGTGTCTGTCCCCTCCCAGGTGTACAAATTGGCTTCGACGAATTGTTTAGGGCAACCTGAAATAAAGGCTGGGAAGTGACCTGCGATAGCATCCCATCAAGGGGGGGTAAACGCTTTCTGTGCTAAAGAAACCAGAGTAAAGTTATGATTTTCGATCTGTAGTATTCACCCGTGAAAGAGATTCGAAGTAAATGTTAGTTTAACGTTCACTAAAGCTAGGCATCCAAGAAATGACCTGCAAATTAGTTTGACACGGGTTTGACACGGGTTTGAGTTAACTGTGACATCAAATTCGAGGCAGTTCGTTTATAGATTTTTCAAATGCTTTCAAACCTCTTGTCATTTTGCAGAGGTATTTGTCTCATCAGCTGAAGTGTCATTTGCTTGGTGGTCCTTTTCATGACCCTCTCTCGTGTGGCTTGTTCACGTAGCGTGATATTTCTTCAAGTTCTCTTCGGTTAGAGTTTCTTGTATTGATTGCAACTGAGGCTAAAGCGGAAAACTGGTTCAGATTATTCTTTATTGTTGAGGACCTTTGCGCAGTTAAAAATATTCTGAGCGTGTTTTTGGCCCTATGTCCGCAATACTGCTTAGGGTTCAATACAGTGGAGTGTTGTTAAGACGTCGGAAAAAAAAACCCCTAAAAAAAGAGAACATGACAATCTAAAAAAAAGATCAGTACATAAAAATGACGAACTGGCCGTCAGTGGACTTGCTCGCAAAAGACACGTGTTTTTCCACTCGAGTTAATAAGACGACTGAAATAGTTTTGTTTTTTGTGGAGCGGGCGAATATTAATTTTCCGCCGCTTTAATGAGAAGTCTTCCCCAATTAAAGGACGCAGTCTTAACATGCAAATACACCAGCCGTAGACAGATGTCAAATAAAGTCTTGGTGAAGAGAAAATAATTCTTAACTTGTGTAAATATTGACCAAACGCGGTTTAATTAAACAAAGACAACTTGCTCACGAAAACCAACTTAACAGGCCACTTTTAGCCTTACATCGTGTCAATAAAACCACCAGAAATTTGAGGAGGTGAAAATTCTTTGAAGTGGGTTTTTGATGAGGGCTTTGTTCGTTTCTGTTGAAAGGCAATAAAACATGCGATAAGCAGGTTTAACTCACCATGGGTTTATAGCGGTGATGTTGCTTAGTTTTAATCGGGTTAAGTTTCTTGTCTTAGCTTGTGTGAAGCTCATTTAATAGTTATTGCCTGGGCGAATGAAATTGTTTTATTTCCAGCGTTTGAGTGTTCTGAGTCACTAGAGCTCCAAGCAAACCGAGGTCTTCTAATATTGTTTTAACTCTCTCTTAATTTCACGTTAGGTGATCATTATCCCCCTCCTTTATTCCGAGTTTTTTTTGCCCGACGTAGCAATTTCAACTGTGTCTTTTAATTTCCAAACTGAATCAATTATATAGGATGGATGTACCTAAAAAAAGCGTAAGATAGCAAAAACTTGCAAAATATTACTTCTGACATGAAAGCTTCGGAATCGAGATGAAGCGCGCGCCTTAAGGCTTCTGCGTAAGGTTTATTGCCAGCAAATCTTGCAAAATGAAGGATTTCGCATTTGCGTGCGCGTTTTTCAGCGGGCCTTGCTAACAATGGTTTCTGCTCACCTCTAGCAGAGGATGTTGAAGAAAATAGAGATTTGTACTCGTGTTTCCCAGCACTTCTAGCTGGGTTTGTGCTCATGTTTGTCAACAATTCTGGCAGAACAAGGTTCTCAATAGCAAACGAAGATTTGTACGCGGATTTTGTGGCAATTCTAGTAAACGTCTCATGGCAAATCCAATAAATGAGGGTTAGCGCAGTTCTTTGTTAAAAACACGCTAGAATACATGTGTGTGTACTTTACCAGAAAGCTTTTTAAATTACATTATCACTTTTGAATTGCATTCCGTACTTCCTATACATCAAAAAGTTAGTAATCACCAAAACTGTTCAACTTTCTGAGCGTAGAACGGAGATTACTGCAATATGGTACACGCTCTCGCTGTAATACGACCTTCTTCAATACACAAAGCGGAAGACGAAAATTGAATTGCTTTCATTTACACTTTATCTGTACCCTGTCTCCTCAGGTTCTGATGTATATGGATTGCCTGCATGGTAAATGGCCCTTGGACGCGATAAAAGCCGTATTTTCACGAAGATTCCTGTTGCAGAATTGCGCGGTTGAAGTGTACACTTCCGCCGGAAGTAAGTTTGCCCTTTGTTCCGTCGTATTGTCACTAGGGAGTCTAGAATAAACTACAACGGCAACGGAGACGTCACCAAACAATGGAGCAGTATGTACAATGGCTGTGGACTTGCGTTATAATTCTTGGCACATTTTTTTGCCGTTCCCTACAAAACAACAACGTGAAATGACCAAATTCTGCGTTATCTGGAGAAACTGAACCACGAGGCCAATTGAGAAAATTTGTTTTTCGAATTTTAACGTTGTCTTACATATTCTGTTTTTGTCTTACATATTCTGTTTTGGGATACCTTTGACTATGGTAGACAAACTGAATGAATCTAGATTCTTGCGAGATTCATGGCTTGAATATAAATTAATTTTTTGATCCACGTTGTCCTTGGCGTTGCCGTCGTGTTTGCTTGAACTCCCTACTATCGTGTACAAGGTAGACCCTCTTTTCTTGGATTCCCTACAATGCTAGCAATTTTGTCTGTTGGCAAGTTTTTTTCTTTCTCCTCTAAGGCTTTTATTGTTGCGCAAAAAAATACGAAGTGTTTTTACGCTATTTAGAAATGTTACAACTCAGTGTACTTCGATTGTAAAGCGACTGTTCTACTTTATTTTCTCTTTGCTTGTCTGACAGCGTCTGTTATGTTCAAGTTTGCTGATCAGCAGACCGTGAGGAGAGTAGTGCGAGCTCTTCCTCCTGTTGGAGTCGGCACATATTATGGGATACCACAAACAAGGTACGCTTGTTTTGGATAGACTGTTTGCAATCCTCTGTTTTGTCGTATTTTTATTCGATCGTTGAACGCGCAGATAGAATCACAAGAGAACTGGACGCCAGCGCAAAATGAACGACTTGACTGGGTGGGGGGTGGGGACCGAGATAACCCCACCCCCACCCCCGCGTGCTTCGCGCTCGCTTCGCTCGCTTTTTCTTTCGCGTGCGTAAATAGAGAGGGCGTGAACAGTCTAGTTTTGAATTGTTTGTTTGTTTGTTTGTTTGTTTGTTTGTTTGTTTGTTTGTTTATTGGTTGTTAATACGCACTTCGTTTTCAGGGCAGCGTCATTGTACTCTCCTCGCCAGCTGTTCCAAAAATCCACCATAACGCAACGTTGGCAGAAAGGAGAAGTGTCCAATTTTCAATATCTCATGTTCCTCAACACCATCGCCGGTAAGCACATTGTCTTCCAGTGACTCCTACATGTTTTCTGTGTTTAAAGTAGAAATCTGGGTTGTGAAAACGGACGCCACTCTCTTCGCGTGATTAATACTCTTCCAGCAGAGGAACGTCTGAGATCGTGCTGTTAAAAAATGGTACACTGATAAATGGTTTGAAATTTTAACGTGCAAGAACTGATTGAGAGACACTACACCAAACTCATTAATCAGGAAGATTATTACCTGTCGAATCGCTGACGTTCTGCTGGGAAGAATATAGCGTGAAATGACATCTATTTCTCGGGCTGGTGGAAATCCAATAATTATCATTGACTCTTGTTATGGCAGGTCGAAGTTTCTGTGATCTTAATCAGTACCCAGTGTTTCCGTGGGTTTTGACCAACTACGAGTCTGACGCATTGGATCTGACGGATCCTAATAACTACAGAGATCTGTCCAAGGTATGAGGAAATCAATAATAATATTCTAGTGACTGCAGCTGCTTTTCTGTCTCTTTGTGACTTCTGTCTCTTTGTGTCGTTTGTCCTCGCATCCTATTTGTTATTACTAATACTCTGGTAAAGTTATGGCATATTTTAAAGGTTTTTGTAATCCGATCTGATTTTCCTTTCTGAATTTTTGGTGGCTTCTGTCCACCTTCATTGGAGTTACAATCTGTATGTTCGTTATTGCTTGCACCACAAGCCCGCGTGCTGTCGTTTTATTGATTTTGATTCAACCTTTAAAAATGTTAATTTTGTCACCGATGGCGACACTGGAAGTAGTATTTTCCGTCGCTTCGTGGCATATATTATATAAATTTCACTGTCTCGAGATAGGTAGGAAGTAGCTATGTGAGTCATAGAAAGTGTTCTGTTGTTCTAAGTTTGGTTGGGGATGAAATAAAAAAGGGAAGCGGGCTCTAAAGCTTTTATTCCTAGTAGCGGATTTCACGCATTGCCTTAGACAAAAGATGACAGTCTCCCTAAAATAATAACACCTTCGCCTCAATGACCACGCTTTATGAAATTTCGTGCAAGTTTCGTAGCTGATTCATGATCGTTATAATATGATTTACTGTGGACGCCCACGGAGGTTTTCGTGTCGCCACACATGAAATACTTATTTCTACTTCCCTGTTCTGTTCGCAGCCTATCGGTGTTCTGAACCCTACAAGACATGCGCAGTTTCTTGAACGCTACGCATCCTGGGATGAAAATGACGACATTCCACCGTTTCACTATGGCACGCACTATTCCACATCCGGGTTCACACTAGCATGGATGATTCGTGTGGTAAGTTGTCATGGTTACGTGATACAGCCGAAGTTAACCGTTAAAGCTTCCGTCGGAGGTTCCATACGATAATTAGAAGGATATAGAGGGAGCTTAGCGGCACTTAAACGCTTTTACGGTACATAGAAAAACTACTTGTATTTCTGCAATAACCCACACGGTGAAGCCTCGGATCCAACTGGCTCATAGCTGTCGGAGCTTATCCCGGTTTCTGTAGCATAAAGCGGCTAGGAGTATTTCTACTCCCCCTGGACGGGATGCTAGTCCATCGCAGGTCACTCCCCCGCAATTTGTTAGGTTCTCCAACAATTCGCCGGTACCCATTTATACTCTTGGTGGAGAGAGGCACTGTGAGAGTTAAGTGCCTTGCCCAAGAACACAACACAATGTCCCCGGCCAGGGCTCGAACCCAAACCGCTCGATCCGGAGACGAGCGCTCTAACCATGAGAGCACCGCGCCTCCCACAATAACCCACACACTGATGATAAATTGATTTCAACAGGAACCGTTTGCGACCCAGTTCCTGAATCTCCAAGGCGGTAAATTTGACCATCCTGGTAGAACGTTCTGTTCTATCATCCGTTCTTGGAAAAATTGTCAGCGAGACACGTCAGACGTCAAGGTGGGTGTTAAGTCTATGCTAATGATGCAACGCTTTCCAGTTGGATATCTTGGAATATCTCACGAGTCACGTTTATTTTCTTGGTTAAACCATGCAATAGGAAACACATTGGCCAACATAATCAATGCGGCATACGCGCAGCGCACAGTGGGAAAGTTGGATGTACTACCGTTGAGTATACAACGGATTTCCTGTATTCTGGTTGGCTGTATTTTCTCTGGCATGATATAAAATACATTATTATATGGTAAAGTACATCATTCTTGTAGTCTTGAGGTAAATCCGAACGTTCTGATTGGTTCTTTCTTGGTGGGGATTTTGCCATACGGACTCATAAGCCGTGAAGTTTGCTATATTATGAACTACTGACTTACCTAAGGCGCTCGAGCCGTAATGGGGAATATTGGACCTCGGTCATTTTTGTACGGAACCCGCTGCGTTCGATCCGTATTTCCACGACCTGGCGTCGCGCTCGGTTAGTACCAGGTTATTATTTAATGGAATACAAATTCAAGTGCATGGGTTTCATCTAACATTTTGGTGGTTAACACTGGCATTGTGACTTACATGTATTGTTGGCTTGCGAAGTTCGCGCGAAAAACTGTGCACACGTCTTTGGATCTGAGCTGTATGATCTGTATCGGTGGCAAAGGTAATGCAGTTTTTGTTTAATTTTCTTTCTTGTCTGAAATGTTGACTGTTTTATTTCAGGAACTTATTCCAGAGCTGTACTATCTTCCGGAGATGTTTGTGAATTCCAATAATGTAAGGCTCGTCTTCATATTTTGTTCTTTAACTTTGGTCAACCAACCAATAAAATACGCCTTTCTGTTCATGTCCGTGTAAATTTTGGTTGGGGAGAATTTTCTTGTATAAGTAGGAATGTATGGTAGTGACTACTTTCACGGCTCGAAACTCGATTTTTTCCTTAATTTGAATACCTTACTGCGGGTCATTATTAAATGTGTGTCGTTGTAAAAGGTTTAAAACGAAAAATTACTCTTTCAAATGGGACAAAAAAATAAATAGATGCCATTTTGCTGCTTATTTTTAACTTCGTTTTAGGCGTAATAGAAAACTTTTTAAGGACTTTCTGAACTGCTGGATCGTTATTAAATCAGGAACGAACTAAATGTGAGGACCTCATGGCGGAGTACCATAACTATAGGAAGAGAACCACATGCATGCATAGAAATAGAAAACTATGCAACCCTTTTTTCATGGTCAACATGACTAGCGGCATGGATCGCGGGCGGGTACGACTACGACCTTGATCTTTGATATTGAACATCTTGTTATGGTTAATTGACACCTGTCAAAACAAGGTAGTTCATCTGAAGTTAGGCGCAGGTAGTATAGATAAGTTACCACTTTACCAGTTATTTTAGTCTCATTACCTGTCTGACTGACTTTTGTGTTGATGATAGGAGAAAAGTAATTTTGATCGCAGCATTCGGTTAATTTTCAGTTTACGTTTGGTATTGACGATGATGGTGTGGTCATCGATGACGTGGAGCTTCCCAAATGGGCGTCAACACCGGAGGAGTTTGTCATGCTACACAGAGCTGTAAGTTGATTGAACTGCTGTTGACGTGTTCGAGCGTTGTTAGCTCATTGTCGGGGAAAACGGCTGATTTGATTGAAGTCAAAGCTGAGATTTCAAGTATCACTCTAGGGCGGATATAGGGGACTTCGGGAGGGGTGGGGTGAGGGCTTGGCAGAACCCCCTAAATAAGACATTATAACACGCTGACTTGACCTTAAAATGCCGGAAATCCCATTTCCGAGAACCTCAATTTTAAAACTTTTCCGGGGGAGGATGCACTCGGTAAACTCTAATATCCTGTATCCACCCCAGTCACTGATGTTGTAAGCATCATACTGTCGCGTGTCCCACATGTTTTAATACTGAATTCAAATATAAAACAAACAATCAAACAAACAACCCAGATTAGGAAGGACTGAATGGTTTGGCTGAGGATTGAGATCGGAGAATAGTGGGCGTGTCGTGCAAAAATGAAGGACAGATAACTATTTTCCCATCCGCCCCTACCTAACTCAGTCTGTAAACATTTCATCATGACATACTCTTGATTTCGTTTGGGGAATTGTCAAAATGTCTTGGTGAATGTTCCAATCTGAGCGCGCTAAATAAATCGCTGACGTGAATGGGTAGACATTTTCTTTGGTTCTGTCTTTGTTTCTAAACAAGTTCTTGTGCAAATCTTTTCTTGCGAAAATGAAATCGACTTGCAATACATTGAGAAAGGAAAACGCATTTTCACAACAAAGGTTTTGCTTCTGGACTCGCAGAATTGAATTCAATGTTCTCGATTGTTAGTAATAACATACAATGCGGCAGTGTTTTTTCCCTCGACATTCAAACTCTAAGATATTAGACTTGTAAAGCCCCATCGGACACTTTATGTGGAAGATCTATTCTGTTTACATTGCAGGCTTTAGAATCGAAACACGTGTCCGCCCATCTACACGAATGGGTGGATCTCATATTTGGATTTAAACAGAAAGGTACAGTCATGGAATGAAATACATTGATCAGCTTGTAAATTCCCCTTAGTGTTTCCCAGTTCTCAACGTATTTCCCGAAGTGATCGACGCCTTTGTTAAGAATTATGTACTTGAATAGCAAACTGGATTTATGAAAACCGTGGCAATACTTTGCACCAAATCACCCATATGCACTTTTATTTTACAACTCCTAAAAGCCTTAAAATCACTCCAAGCGATGAAAAAAAAAAAAAAATTAGAGAGAAGAGTAAGAAAAAAAACATAAGAGAGTGGACGAAAAAAGAAGACTGACATTTTTTTAAATTTGTTCTGGCGAGAACAAAAACACAAGGGCGCCATTTCTTTAAGACTGTTTTCGTAATCCAGACGTACATTCAATAACTTTAAGTCCTGCTTCCAAACTCCCAGGGGAGATTTCTAACCATGCCATTACGCAGAATTTTCTCTAAGTTTATTTTAAAATTGTTCTGTGTGGCCTAAATGAAGAAGAAAAATATATAGATTAATTTTCGCTAGAGATAGTCAACAGTCTATTCTTTTCTTAGGTCCTGAAGCAGAGAAGGCGACCAATGTGTTTTTCCACTTGACTTATGAAGGAAATGTTGATCTGGACTCCATAGCCGACCCTGTCATGAGAGAGGTGAAAAGTGTTATGCTTCTGTGGTTTGTTGCTAAGCTCCCTAGAGCAAATTTATCGAGTTAGCTACCCTCTGTCATTGGTTTAAAAATCTGGCGCCACCAACTGGGCCAATCAGGTAAAAAAAAAAAAAACTCGACTTGGCCAGGCAAGGGCCTGGTGCATTTTCTTGCGCTTGGTAACGCTATGTCTGAATTACAATTGGCTCATTATGTCATTCACGATAGTTGTGATTATTTTGGTTTCACGACCCACGACTGAAATCCTCCCTATTATATGAAAGGTAGTTTATTTTATTTTAGAAAGAGTTCTTTCGCTTAGGTCTGTGGTTTTTAAAGCTTCATATGAATAAAATGTCAAAGTTTGGCTAGCTTTCCCGACTGACCACAACAAACTCATGTTTCCTCTTCAGGCTGTTGAACAACAGATCAAAAGTTTTGGTCAAACGCCGTCACAGCTGTTACATGAACCACATGTTCCAAGAATACCCCTGGAACAGGTAAAATGACAGCACTTTTGTGGGTGGGAAGTAAGAGCTTTTTTTCGTTTGGTTAGTTGGGAGGAATTATTGAGCCCGCGAGGCTTGCGGAATTCGAGGTTTTCGTAAAGAGGTTAATAGGTAACATGACGTAGATAGATGAGCGTCATCTTGATGTAATATCATTCGGAGTGCTCATGCCTCTTGCTGATTGGACAAAGGGAATCGTCAACTTGTCGGGTGCTGATACGAAGTATTGTCGAAAGTAAGGAATGTCTCTCCAAGTGATTTTAAAATTTCCCTTATAGTTGCACTGTAATTTTTGTACGATGAAACTCACCTTGTTCTTTGTACTTTGCTTTAGAGTAACGAAGAAGGAGAGCCATTTAAAAGTACGTTGAAGAGCCTGTTGTCGTATCAGTTCTTTCTTGCTTTAGAGTTTTGAATTTGTAATAGATACTTGTTATCAGGGCATTGAAGTTACTTGTTTTCATGTGTCTATACCGCTAACGTCCGTGCGTGGTATTTCTCCTCTACAGGTATATATTTGACTTTCAAAGTTACGGGTGATGTCCCGGTAACTCACGTGGCAGCTAACACGGACTCTACCGTCCCCTCCCCTGCTGTAGTAACCATCAGTTGTAACCAGTGTTTCTCGGTCAACAAGTGGTTCACATCAGGTGAGGGACTTGCCGTCTCTGTGACACACGGCTCGATTTTCTGTAGCATGAGTATTGCAGCTCCACCCGGATGGAGTGTTATCTCAAGGACATCCCCCACCGCGGAACTTTGTCAGGTTTTCACGACAATTGGTCGAATCTCATTTATTCTCCTGGGTGGAGACGAATTGTGAGAGTAGAGTCTTACCCAATGACTCCGGCGAGAGGTTGAACCATTCGTTGCGATCCAGGCTTTCAGATAGTGTGTAATTCAGACAAACTCCAACAATAATGGCTTGATCTCATAGGAATTCGACAAATGATAGAGACAGTTGGCAATGGCTTTGAAGGAGATGAAAAAGTTAACGATTTTCCACGCTTTCAAATTTTGCCCCGTCTGCTTTGAGATTTTACCGATAATGTATTTGCATCATGAAATCCTTCCAGGAAATTGCCATCAGTTTTGAGAAGAGTTTATATCAATTCTTTTTCCGTGAGCGAAAAGAATAGTTTGTACATTCATTACAGACATCTTGTAAAAGACCCGTGGACGTTTATCCAAATTAACCGAGACATCTGTCTTCTTTCTTTAGCGGATCCAAAGCAAAGTCTTCGAGGAGTTCAAGTTGAACAAGATCCCTTATTAGGTATGCTGGTCACCTTACTGTTTCAAGTTTTGCTTGACATATTTTGAAATTGTGCTGAGGAATATCTCTTGCCTTAACAGCTACATCCGCTGGCCGACAGAAGCGGCAGCTCGGTGAGCCACTGGACCAGTCAGTCACGCCGTGCGCCTGCTGTTTCGTGGTGACCGCTGACAACAAGTACATCATGGCTTGCGGCTACTGGGATAACAGCTTCAAGTGTTTCTCGGCGGATAGTGGTGAGAAACTTGCGATAAATAGAAACGTTCGTGTTTGGCTATCTGCGTGAGAGCCTGCGGGTTTAACTACTTGGATGCGAGACATTCTTGGAGATTTTGGCCAAAATATTCGTTATGTTCGCGCTTGTTGTCGCCTTTATACAACAGTACCTTTCGATGAATAATGCTTTATTTTCGTGATGAGGTCCAGTCAATGTCTTAAGAATAGACCGTTTTCGATATATTAAAATTCAGCTTGGCAGTGAGGCCTAGAGGACACAAACAAAAGAAACTGAATGACAATGTTTATTCATTTCTTTTGTTTGTGTTCTCTAGACCTCACTATCAAGCTGAATTTTAATTTATCGAAAGTGACCTATCGGCATTTTCTGGCTGTTTTCCATATGCAATCAACGCCCGACAACTTGGTAAAACCCTCCATATAGCGACTTCTCGTGTGTTGAAGCTTAAAATCTGTTGTAGCAGAAGTGGTCTTTAGCAAATCTGCTGTACATTTTGCCTCATCTTTCGCTGATGTATGTCCGTAATAGCGGGTTGACAGAACAGGAAAATGATGCTGCTATCCTTTTTTGGAGGGGAGAGGAGGGGTGGAGGTGGCTGAAATTGCTATCAACTCGTCTTTTGGTACTCTGTTTCTTTCTTAGGAAAATTGACACAGTGTGTGTTCGGCCACTGGGATGTGGTAACATGTTTGGCGTACTCCCGACACGCGGGTTTGACAGGAGGAGACGCGTTTGTCGTTTCTGGATCACGTGACGCCACTGTGTTGGTTTGGCGCTGGAGCGAGCGGCTTCAGAGAGTTGCGGCATCTGACCGCGCGGAGGGTGAGTACTAGCTTTAAAATCTACTTTTGAAAATCAAAGGAGTTAGGACTTTATTTCATTTTATTAGCCCTTGAGGCCCTATGATGTAAAAAGGAAATTAAATTCAGCATACCCTTTTAAGTAGAAAGGGGGTCATTTCGTTTGAAATCATAACTCATTAAAAAAAAGTAACAAAAAGTGAGTGTTTTGAGTAAAAACGAAAAACCGGGAACGGTTCAAACTGGTAGTTGTAGCTGCCAAAATAATCGGTTTTTGGCTCGCAAAGTCTATAGGATTGCCAGGATCTTTCCGTAGATATATTTGCTCACAGCACCTTAGGAATGGCGAGGGGCATGGGGCTTAGTAAAGTGGGAGGCTAATGAAAATTGAAGTTTTAGAACGTTTAGAGCTTGGACGGTATTTTCGTCAAGTTTAGTTTTGACTAAACATGTTTAGTTACTGGAATTGAGGTACATGTCAATTTTTAGGATTGATGTAGATCATGTCTGATTTTGTTTTGTCAGGTGACAACCCTTCCCCACTGGCCATACTTACTGGACACGAGCAGCCTGTTGTTTGTGTTGATGTCAGCGCCTCCATGGGACTTGTGGTCAGCGGTTCGCAAGGTATGTATCTTAGGAACAAGATGGTCGAGACAATGGTATTAAAATAGGGGGGTGATGGTACTGTTTTGTTCTCTTGTAGAGGGGCCCTGTCTCTTACACACCACAACAGGAAATCTCTTGAGAACACTGCGTGGTCCGGGAGAGTGTGTCAGACCGAGGCTGTTGAAGCTGACGCGCGATGGCCTGGTGCTAATTAACTATACAGATGGGACAGGTCATCTGGCGGTGTTTACCATCAATGGCCGGTTGTTAAGCGACAAAAGGCTTGATGACCAGATGCTGGTACGTATTTGTCAATCACAGAGAGTTTTCAAGGCAGAGTAGCGAGTCACAGTTTTCTTGCTTTGTATGGAACCATATTATCTAAAACTGGAAAAAACTGCTATCGCCTCGTGCGACCCTTACGCTTCTTTGGTGCTTAGCAACCTCTCGCAGGCATCCATAACTCGATAGTTGCACTCTGCACGCGTACCACTTCTTCATTTTCGAATTCGTGGAACTGATATGAGCTTTCATGTTAGGGAGCAATTACTGAAAGGCTTTCTCCGGTTCAAGGGCAAAAGGTATTGATTACAACTTGAACTGCAAGCTTTAGTTAGATACAATGCCAAGTTTGTCTCTATTGTAATCTATTTCCATCCTTGCAGTCGTTAATCATTCTCGTTTTCCCTGGTGCACTTGTCATTTATCAAATACTGTTCTACAAAATCAAATTGTTATTTCAGGGTGAATATTTTGTAACCATTTCAAATAATTCTGAAAGAAATGGTTTTACTCCTTGTAGAAATCCGATGCATCAGTTAGCGTTGGATTTTGAAAGAAATCATCGTGTAAACCTTAGTGCGTAGATCGCTACCAATCGAGACTTTTTCTAAGAATTGTGTGCAAAATAACTGATGTGTTTCAATCCTTTACCTTCTCGCAGGCATTGGCGCTCAACAAAGATGGGAATTTCTTTGTATCCGGGGGGTTCAGTCGATACTTGCGGGTATGGCGGACACATGACTTGTGCCTACTACACACCTATCCGCCATGTGATGGCAGTATTAGAGCTCTGACTATCTCTACTGATCAGAGGTGCGTAAAATTCGCTTGATCTTTGCAGTTTTTCAGTAACGCAACCAGTTCTGAAGAAAGTTTAGCAAAATAAACTTGATTCGAGGCCGTTGTGAATGCTCCACTGTTGGGCTACGGAGCCACAAATAGGCTATTTTACACTTGTTTGCTCTAAGGCTGGCGGTGTCCTTGCTTTGTCCGCTTGTCTTATCTAAATGCAAACTAGTTAGCATTAGAACAACTCGATTTACGCAACAAAAGCAGTGAGGTCTGCATCAAAACAAGGTCACCTCCAGCCTCGCTGCCATTCAAAGGCCAGGTCACTGAGCAGTCAACTGCAAAACGGTCTATTGAGAGTTCTGTTCATACCTTTGGTAGGGTGAACATGCACAGAAAGAGGTGATATTTGATAGTGTACGTGAGATAAATCATATGTCAAGCGCTGGTGAAAGACTGCAGGAGAGTGCGATCTTTGTACCTTTTTAGCTGTTGCAATTGGAATTTGTTCTTTGTCAAACGCTAATGATGCCGTGCGCGCTGCAATTAGGCTATGTGAATTGACACAATTTGACTGTTGTGCGGATAAGTCGTGACAATTTTAGTCATTAATTCATGAAGTCAACAGGCTTCTTAAGTACTCGGGATGTTACAAAAACACTAACAAAGCTCTTCTCGGGTTGCTTTAGTGTCTTACTTGGTGTTTGGAACCTATAAGCAATAGAAATGATACAAAGTGGTTTATTAAACATGACAGAGGGAGTCCTTATGTAGTAGGCAAATGTTTGTAAACGTTCGTGCGATTCTCCGTTTTTTTTTTTCTTTTGAAGCGGCCGAAGCGTTTCTGTTGGGTTCGAGGGTAACCCTGCGATGGACTAGCATGCCACTCAGGGAGGAGTCGAAGTATTCCTTGTTGCTCCATGGGCCATAAGGCTCAACGCAGACTTGACTCCCAACCCCTATTTACTAGCTTGGTATACCAGTTTCTTTCTGCCACTTATCTCATTTGATAACCTTTTTGTCTCTAGGTGTTTGGTGGCTGGACTGGCCTCGGGTAGTATCTTAGCCATCGCCGTGAACTTTCCAGGTCGTCTTTGACATCAATACAAGTCCTTCCTTTACAGAGAATTTTGTCACAGATGTCACTGAGAGATATCGAATTCTTATGGTTCAAGACTGAAGACTAAAAGTTTCAATTGTAAGCTGCAATGGACAGTCTCGATTGTGTAAAATGGTTACAATTCTACAATTAAATCAAGTTTTGATTTGACAGCAACATACCCTTTATTGTTTTAAAACCGACGTTTCTTAGCGTGGGCCTACAGGCACGTTTGATATGGCGACTTTTCTACAATTAAAAACATCCCTGTTAGTCTACACAGGGGGTTGAAATCGCCGCGGCAACGACTCACAAATCGCAGGTGTAAACGCGCCGTCGGGAACTGGATTTTTGGGGTCACTCCGACAACAAGAAGCAATCGCAATGCAGAACGTGGAGCATTCCAATTTCAGCTAATCAATGTGGAGTACAATTCAGTACCAGTGGCTTTTTCCCGCCTTGCTTCCGGTTTCTGCCCGGTTGTGTGTTGCCTTCTAAATTCTCCAACGACAATCCATGAGAACTAGTTGTATAAACTCTTTATTTTAAAGGACAACCACACAGACAGTTGATAAGGACCGTGTTTGTATTTATTAATTCAATGGACTTTTGCATTACGATAAAACAACTAGTAATGGTTACATTTTCTAGCCGAGAGATTGTACAAAATCAATAGAACTGATTCCATTCCGATAGGGTTGTTCTCCACCAATTTTTGGGTGATCTCAAATTGCTAGTGAAAATTAACTTTTGTTGTACGGGTTTGATAAAATCACTTAGTATCAACAAAAAAATTCTTCTTACATTACTATTTGGGAGATTACAATAAGGTGGTCAATTCTTTCAGTGTCCTGACCTATAAGCTAGATTACGTGTTGATCTTATAATGACAAATAAGAGGCTGATTACGATTGGGGCTTAAATTTAGGTGGGTGTAATTTTTCGGGACATTTTTTACGACGGTAGTAAATTGTAGATGTACTCAAATTACAAAGTGCAACATAATTTTCCTTAGGATAACAAATTGGTGTTGAAAATTGGTAGGATTAATTTAAGCTTGTGGAATTGAAACGGCTGTAGTGTTTATTGATCAAGTTCAGGAATATAATATTTGAATGTTATTGTAATAAAGTTGCCTGCTGGGTAAAACACAGCTGGCACTAAGAGCACCTCTTTAAATAGCTAGTATATGAACAGTCGGCAAGCTATGAAATGTTATAAATTAAGATAGCACTGTAAAACGAAGTAAAGATAAAAGGAAAGTTTGATTGTGGTGTTCATTGTTATAATAATTGTAAACGATCAAGATTCACCCTTGGCGCCCCGCTGAAGGAAAAGATAAAAAAAGGACCTGGTAACTAAGAGGTCAAGGAAAAAAAAATAGTACCCAGGATCTTTCTTCCTTTCTGTCCCTCTCTTGCTCAAGACCCTGGGAACGAGTCTAGGTAGCGGGGAAAAAAGTTCCCGTTATAAAAAGACCCTGAACGCTGTAAAGAACAGATTTTTTTATGTTGAAATCGCTCCGTGTTCTGATTTCTTTTAGCGAACGAGTTAGTACAAAGTCATACTTCTTTTGGATACCACATTCAGTGGAGGCTCACTCTTATGAGAGACGGAAAAATTAACATGAACTCTACCTCTATTATACAGCAACTGACATTCCCCATTTCTTGCCCCAGTTAACGAGGTTAGACTGTATTACTAGAATTAAGTTAATAATTTGTTAATATTCTACGTGTCTTTATTTCTTCTTTCCCTTCATTGATTCCTTGGCGACTTGGGCGGTGGCTTGCTGAGCTTGAGCCTGTGCGGCCAGGGCAGCGGCTCTTTTCTTGTTAAATAAGTTGATTTCTTCGTCCTTAAGACAGAACACAAAATAGCAAGTCAGAGGCTTGTTGGAATTTTTTTTACCCAAGTGTCACCCTTCAGAATCATTACAAGAATCGCGTTTAAGAATCTTTCATAACTATCCAGTCGAATGCACTTCCGGGTAACAGTTAAGTCAATTGTTTTACTAAGTTTTGTATTGATTCAGTCAACCCCTGAAGTCCTTCTCAAAGTAGAACGATACTCGATTGGTTTCGAACTCGAGGGAACCTCAAAAGTTCTGTTATTTCATATCCTCGTCTATTATTATCAACCTAAAAATAAATGCCACCCTATACCAGCATGACTGAAGTGTCGTTAAGTAAGTCTCGCTTTTTTCAATGTGGTCCACCTCACAGCCCAATACCATCTCCGCCATCATAAGCCATCCTCTTAATGGTTCCTATCATTTATCAAATGCAATAAGCCATTTCCGAGGTACTTTGTGCCTCAGTTTCAAAACAAGCCCTCGCACAAAACCTTTCATGTGAAAATGAGTTTGATTTGCATGAAAATGAACCTGTGGGCGGAACACAATTTATATCTGAACTGTTTCACACGAAGACTCGTTTTGACATGAAGGGAAGAGGCAACTCTGAAAGGGCCAATTGTAATGGTCTACATTAATGTTGAGCCTGCTATTGTTAGAGTTCGTAAGATGTTCGTTCCAGAAATCATAATAGAAGTGCTCCAATGATACGCAAGCGACGCCTCGCACAACAGAATGAAACTCATCTGCCTTACCAGCATCCTTCGTTTTTCCTCCAGCTTCTTTTTCTCGTCTACTTGTGTCTTCTTCAAATGTTCAAACTTTGCATGGAGCTGGTGATAAAATAACGACGCAACGACATTAGCGTTCAAATGCTACAATAGGTTCAGTTCGTGTCCTAGCGGTCATAAAAGTTTGCATAAGAACATGGCCTAAAATGACCAATACTTATTTGCAGAAGACACCACGGTTTTGATGGAGAGTGTGTGCGTTTGTGATCGAAGACGATCGCAATGGACAGGGGTTTTATTACCGATTTCGGCAGGAGGGCAACTGGATTTCACAGGTGGACAAAACTTTTTGAACTGAGGTTCTCTATCAGAAAAACGTTCCTCCAGATGGTCAAACCTGTTGGGCAAAATCATCCTCACAGCTGGTCAATTTGCCTGGTGCCTGGCCCTTAATGAAACCCCTGGCAATCTACATTCTTCCAGAGTTTTTGAATCAGTTTTTCTACAGAACAAGTAACGCTTTCGTAGACGCTCTCGAAAATCTCCATCTCTTACTTCCTGTTCGGCTTGTTTCAATTCCGCTTCCTTCTCCTTGACCTTGTTGACAAAGCTCTGCCTCATCTGCTCCTCTCTGCCCTGAATGTTCTTCATGTATTCTTGTCGTCTGAGTTCGTACGTCTCCTGTAGACTGTGAGGCTGTTTGTCTCCGCCACCATCACTGAATCCCATGTCCTCCAGCTTGGTCCTTCTGTACAGCTCGTAGTGCACGGCGTGAGTCTTGTCAATCAAGTCCTGCATGTTAGTACTGAAAATAGAATAAAGAGTATGGTTGAAGAGCTAGTAAAATGCTGGTTAAATACCTATAGGTTCCCCAGTTAGAGACCTATCTACCTATAGTAGACAACGAAAAATATCCCAGTTATAAGCCCCTCTCTGCTTTTTCTTGTTTCAATACAATGTTTTGGGCACCTCACACGTTTGTCTCCTTACTTGACTTACTGTACTTTATATTTAAATGCAGCTGAACGTGTATACGTTATCCTCATCTTACTTTCATCAGCTCAGTCCCTTCCTCCTTACCTCTTGTAATTCCTTCCCCCACCTTGTAACTTTGTAAGCCTAAACGAAAAATTTCCTGCCAACAGCATACTTAAATAGTAAAAGTCGACACTCAACACTCGTTTGAAAAGGTCTCATCTCGTTTCCTGAAATTCGACTTTAGTTGTCTTCAGCCTCGATTCTCGAAATTTGAGAGAATTAAGGAAACGGAAAAGGCAAAATGAATTTCCCACTTACCGCACTAACATTTCCCTCAGCTTCACAAAGTCACAGTGATTTTCATTTTCAACTAAAAAGTACAGAAAAGAAATCTAATTTGAACTTTCTTCAAAAAAAGAACGATTTTCACAACGACCCTCTTGGAAATGTCTAACACTGAACTTAAACAAAAAGGCCATTGAGAATACTTTTCGGTTAACAATTATCAATCACTTTCAGTAAAAGAAATCTTATTGTTATGCGCTATTTATGAATAGAGGTCATTTCCAACAAAAGAGTTTGCTTTGGAAAACCAAAATAGCCATTGTAACTCCCCACAAAGCGCTCTACAAGTAGACAGCAGTGCTAATTATTGAATAACGTTTCCTTTTACCTTCTACAGTTCCCCAGGGATATTGTCGAGCTCTTGTCTTCACTTTGTTAACGATCGCTTCTTCACGGCTGCCAACCACCGCAAATGGAATTTGTTCCTACAGTTGAACATAATGACATCAGTGCTTGCTGGTTAAAATACTGTACAGAACCTAAAAATGAATATCCCTAAAATTTTCTAAGCAGTATTCCTTACATTCATGCTAGCATTCATTTCGGCAACAGTTTCATCGTCAACGGGAAATCGGTAAATTTCTACTCCATTACTTGCAAGTTCTTCCATGATCTGAAAAAAAACAACCAAATATTGCTTGGAAATTGAACGTCAGCTCACCAAGCTGACCTGCTTATGTCAACCTACATGTAATTTAATAATTCATCAAAGAAAGGAAAGGGAATCAAAACTGTGTCAGTGGCTTGGTATTTGATCGTCTTTAGCACAGACCCTGTACAACCTTATTTTAACTTTATTGCCTGTATTCAGATATGACATGAAACACCATCTCTCATTAAATATTGATATAATGTACGTGTATTACTTAGCTCTTATCAACCGAGCAGGAGGTCTGTAAGGGAGAATCTTGACCGAGGTCGTGAGTAAAGACCGAACGCAGTGAGGTCTCTACACACGACCTCGGTCAAGATTCTCCCATACAGACCGACTTAGTTCAGTTAATAAGATGTTTATTATATGGCAAAGAAAAAAACTTTAATTCGTTTAATGTAACTGGTTTGCTAACATTTTGCTTGCAAACGGAGATGAGCTTAACTTTAACCTGCCGAAATTTGCTCGTCCTCTTTACTTTTTTTTTTTTTCTTTGTCACCAGGCTTTTTGGCACTTCCGTAAATGATTGAGAAGAAAATAAAAGAAAACAGTGAACATTTTTGTATTTTAGTTTGCTACTTTTTCAACACAAAATGAAACCGGTCTAGATGCCGGTCTACATGGGAAAATCTAGACCACTGTCAATATCAATTTCAGCCAATCAAATTCGTGAATTCGGTAGTTCCCAGTCCTTGTGAGACACAGCCATATAATAAAGATAGGTTACAAGTATTAAAATGCTTGGCCAAGAAAGACAGTAATTAGCCACACAAGCTACATGTACTTGCAACAAGTTTTAAGTCCTCTCAAAAGAATTCAATGAAAACACATTCGTCACAATGATGCTCTACCAACGAGAGACAAGAAAAATTGTGACCTACAGCGGCAGGTTCAAATGTGACAGAAGTCCTGCATGCTACTAGGATTAATTTCCTAATATCCTCCTCATACTCCCCCACATGGCAAACATGTAAATCAGTGTTTTTTTTAAATTTTATTTTAATCTCAGTCTTGTAATACAACTGATGTTTCTACTGTATTTAAATAAAGTGTATGTACGTATGGTTTCATTTGGTTTCATATGGGAAGGGGGAACTCCCATACGAAAGGGTCGTTGATGTTTGTCGGAAAATTTGAATAAAACTCTTAACTGAAAGAAGAAGACCAATCTGGTCATGGCTCCAGCTTTATTTGACCCCTAAAAATATCAGTCTAAAACTGACATGACAGCGTTACTTTGACAGCAAACCTAAAAGAAACATTGGCAGCTAAAACTTGGGCATTTCCTGAACACCCTAAGCAAGAACAAAATCTGTGATTTACACCCCTAGCGAGATGACCTGAAGACAAGTATCCCTAATCTTTTCATTCACACGGGATAAAATTACACCATGTTAACAACTGGTTCTCTCACCTTTTCTTTGAACTGGTTCAGTTCACTTTTTGCTACGGTGTCAGCTTTGGCAATGATGGGAACAATATTCACCTGCAATAATAAAACAATCAGACAATGTAGATAATGTATGTTACATTTTTTGTGGCAAACAATAGAAGCTCACCTTTTTGTCCAATTTCTTCATACAAAGAAGATCCAGTGATTTTAACCTAAGGACAAACAAAGTTCATATATGTTTTTATAGTTACATGAAGTAGTATGGAAATACTACTCAAATTCCATGCCCTTTGATAATTTTGCAAGTTAGCGTCTTTCTTTTTGTATGTATGATTTGTGAAATTAAATAAATTTATAATTATAAAAGAAAAAATAATGACTTACGAGTGGCCTGTTGGAGAAATGAAGTAGAGGCAGACATGTACACGAGTGTCGTTATAAGAGTTCAGCGTTCTTCTTATCTTGAGTTCTTGCTGAAGATATTTGTCAAACTGTGAATCAATGTACTCCACAATGGGACTAGCACTGAATAAAGAACACAAAAAAAACTTGTTACTTGTTGAGTATGTCAATAGCTTGCTACAGATTCTATTGGCAGTTTAAAATAAAGGTAGTACACACAATTATCGTAACAACTACAAATTGATGGAATTGATATGGTTAAAATAATGCAATCTACCTGTCGTCCTTGTTGATCTGGTCTCCATAACCAACAGTATCCACAATTGTCAACTTTAGTTTCACATTACTCTCATTTAAATCTGTAAATAATAAATGACAATTTTATCAATGTTTACCATGTACAGGTACATTTTATTTTATTGTCAATTTTATGGTTACAGTTAATTATATTTTTGCATGGAAAATGTAACTTTAGTACATGCAGTAGCTTCAAAAACCATTAGTGTTTTACTTTTATTATCCAGTTTCATTGTACTGAGCGAGAACAAATGCTAAGAACAGAAAATTTTGCAACTGGCAAATACTTCACTCAACAACAGCGTTACAGACTTATAGTAGCCTGTAAAAAATTTCAAGGAATTTTCAGACATCATTTTCCACACTTATCTTGACTTGAAAAAACAAAAAACAACAAAAAAAAAAAACACATGGAAAAATGTCTGATAACACATGTGCAGTAAGTAGTGGAGTCTCTTCAGGAGTTCTTTGGAAAGTTTTCAGGTTTCTAGGACTGGTGTAACATTTTGAACACGACAGACTGGGTTTTGCCACATTTCCAAACGCTGAGAACAGAGTTACTGTAAATCCTCTAATTAGCACCTGGGGTGCTTATTTCAAATTCAAGAGAAGATGAGGGGCGCTTATTTGAGGGGGGTGCTTAATCGAGGAGGTGCACTTATTTAATTTTTCTCAAATCGTGGCCTGACATGACCATTTTTTTTAATACATCATCTGTGTGTAAACAGCAACATAAGCTGTTTATTGACATAAAAATTGATCTTAAAGTTTAAATTGTGGCGCTGTTAGTACTTGTAATTTTTTTCCAAACTTAATGTGTTCACAAACTGAAACAATGCACAAATCTAATACTACACGACAAAAACTATAAATCCTTTGTTGACTCATTACTTGTCAACAAAATGGGGGAAGGGGAGGGGGGCGCTTATTTGAGGGGGCGCTTATTTTAAATAGTTGGTTTGACTGTTCTTTGAAATAACTGGGTAACATTTTTTGGGTCTGACCACATTATAGCGGCACCTGTTGTACACATTGTCACACATTTAATTTGACGTGAAATTAAAAACCACAACCTATCCTAAATAAGTTAACCACAACTGTAAAGAAACCTAATTAATCAGTGCTTGGACCTGACTAAAAATGTTTTGCCAGGATGAATTTTGTGAGTTTTTTAACATTAAAAGAAAAAATGTCCAAGTCTATATGCTCACCATATGTGTGATGCTCTACTTTAACACCTGGCAGCTGATGAGAATGCGGGAGACCTAAAAAGAACAACAGGTTCACAGGTAAGGTACACTGTAGCCAAATTGTAAGGAGACTTGTGATAAACTTAATACACAAGCCATGGAGAGACATCTCTGAGCCTGAATCAGTAGCTTGGGTTAATTCCAGAACTATAACTACTACCAGGCCTTGTCAGTTTCAGTTTTTTCAGTTTTTTTATTATTGCATGCTATTTACAGAAAAACAACTTAATGTAAGATGGTTTACAATGACATAGGAAAAATAAATACAGATAGAAATTAACTAGAAGAAACAATATTTAATTGTGTACAGTGACCAAAGTAGCCAATGAGCTTTCGAGTTGGTGACTGTCATGCAGATATAAGTTGGCGTTGGCTGCATGCTAAGTTAATTTAAATTAATATTTACATTAAAGACAATATTATTATCATAAAAGAAGAAAGACATAAATAAATGCAAGCTAAAATAAAGGAAAACAATGTCCTGAATATTGTACAGCATTATCTTACATACTTAACGGTTAAACTATGGTCAGTTTTGAGTGGTCAATAAGAATCTTTTATACCGCTTTTTGAAGAGCATGTATGGAGAATGTTTAAGTTCTAGTGGAACAGATTCCCAGATTTTTATTGCTGAGAATTGAAATGTAGATACACCATAATTGGTGCGCACTGATGGCTTAAAGAAAACTAATTATCTACCACACGTGATTACTTTGTGTGAGTCCTGTAGTCCTTTAAACTCAAGACTATAGGCACAGCCCAGTTAAGATTGTTGGGCAATGGAAAGAATCAGTTAATTTGAGTGCTATGCCTCACAATCACTTAGAAACTAAATGTGGAGTTCTGAAGAGACTTGCAAATAAGTTACTGAAGGTCTATTTCAAAATAAATTCAAACTCTAAAACATGAATTTTTTTTCCACATTTTAAAAAATCAGGCGTACTATTTTTCAACAGGAAAAGTGGCTTGCAATTTCTTTTGTTTCCTACAAAGATATACAACTGTAATTTATTCAGCTACAGAGCTGATCTATAAGAAAGATCTAATTGTTTGTTATCATTCCATACTACTGAACTTCTGATTCAGCTGCAGAATGTCTCAGCGTTGAGGTTAATATTTTTGGCCCTTGAATAAGTTATGTTTGGTTATCTGGTTTCAAAATCTGTAAACATTAAAAAGCTCACTTTTTGGTAACAGAATGAAAACCAACATTGAAAATTCACTTCATTCAGTCTGATGATCAACAGGTGTTTCCACTAATTATTCTCAATACCTCGTTGATTCTTTTGAACAACACAACATAATTTTGGATATATTCATCACTCTTGCATTTGCATAGAAATAAGCACATTACAGAGACCAACTTTAAAACACTCCTCAAGTCTGTAGTACGTGACATTTCAGGTACTTTACATAAAACTAACAATTGTACCCACAGATCTGTCACTCATGCAATATTTAGTGGATTTTGGAGAGTGGCCACACCTATTAATTCTACCACACAATAACTATTAATATTAACAATAGCAAAGCGCGTTTGCATCACTTCCCCTCACAAACTCCAAAGCTTGTGCGGAATTTGAATGGAACTCTTGAACACCCACATATGTACATTTACATGTTACATATTACAGATATAGCCCTCACACACCTTCAAACGTCGTTTTGAAAAGACAATCCATCAGCGTTGATTTTCCGATTCCCGTTTCCCCTAAAAAAATGAAAATAGATCCATTCATTTAATTACGTTCTAGATTTTCGCTTTAACATCAATTCAACTTCACGAACATCGTGTTTGTATTTTGATTTTGACGTATGATAATAAGTTTGTATACTGCCGTTGAATCATCGACGCTCTGTCCCAAAGCAAAATGAAAGACTGAAAACTAATTTCACCCTTAACAAGACGTATCTCTGACTCACCTATGCATAGAATATTGAAGGCAAATCCTCTATTCACTGATTTATTGACGAGCTGGTCTGGTAAACTGTCAAAGCCGACATGGCCTGCTAAACGAAGCTGCCGCCCATCCGCTCCCTGAAACAGAAACATTTAAGGAGAATCGCAAAGAATTCTTTTTCAGAACAACACTTACCTACAAAAACGAATACTTACGAGCGTTCTGCAGTAATCTGTAACCGCCGAAGCCATTTCTATCGTGTGAAAAATCTAAAGAAAGCTTACTGCAGCTGTTGATGTATATTTTGTGAAATGAAGTGCCGAAGAATGAAAGATCGCGCTTTGGTCAGCGGTTTCTACTAGAGCTCAGTCTTTCACCTGCCAGTTCCTCGAAGATCGACTCTTTGATGTTTGGGGTAAATTTGTGATTATTTCCATGCAAGATATTCATACTCTGCTCTCTCAAAGCTTCCTGTTGTCAGTGCAATCCTTTCCTTGAGCTATGTTCTCGTCCTTAGCGGGAAAAACGTCCTTATTTCGCGTCACGCTCGTTGGAATTGGCGGAGTGAGTTGTTGCTTGTTGTGGAAAATTCAAACCAGAAATTCATCTGTCAATGTAGTTCTGGCCAAATCTACTGCCCATCATTCACATGTTCATTCGCAAACAAGGCGGAAAAGCATGTTCGAACAATTTGCTTCCATTGAATTCGATGGACAGTACTTCATGACTCCAGCTGACTTCCTGGAATCTCTCACGTACAGAGACTTACCAGGTAATGATTGACACGTGATGGACACACACCCAGTAACCTGTCGGTCAAATGCAAACTTAACTGTACCAAAACATCTAGCTTCCTACACAGAAAAATGGTTTGGCGTGTCAAAAACTCTCTGTTTCTGAGCAGACAGGGTAAAATAATTAGATGACAAGCCAGGCTATCACAGAGCTGCATATTATGCTACATGTATGTGTAACATTTATCTCAAACTTTACTATTGTGTACTTAAATAACATAACATGAACTCCAAACATTGACAGTTGATCTAGCTGTCGTGTCTGTGTACCATGTAACAACCAGTTGCTAAGAAAAGCACATATTTGATTCCTCAAAAAAATAGTAAGCATTAGGCAATCAAGTAGAGAGTATTATTATCCAACTGCAGCAAATACTGTCCAAATAACAGTACAAATATACAGTGATATTGTACAGTTATTTGTACAGTAGAAAACCTCTTAGCGGTACAGGTCGGCACGCACACGCAAAACTGTCACACTCTCCCTCTTTTGTTGATAAATTTATTGACCACAGCAGTTGGATAATAAATCTCTTATTAGATGTTTTGGTGTGTAGTATCACTTTATATTTTTACTCACTGTATGTATTTTGACTCATCAAAATATCATGCAACTCGTAAATATATTCAGCAATACTACATGTACATACCAAAACATTTAATAAGATATCTAAATTCAAGACTCCCAGAGATGCCCGGACCCTTGCTTGAAAATCCAAGACTGAGCAATTTTGGACTGCAAGACCAGTAGTACAGATTCAAAGATAAGACTTCCTGGCTCATCACAAAGGATTCTGGAGTTTTGAGATCAAATCAAGAGTTTCCCAGGCTCATGGATTTCTACATACCATTTTGCCACCCCTCAGGGTTTGAACACTACGACCTCAGTATAAACGAGTTTTAGAAGATAAGTCCAAAGGTTATTGGCACTGGTAACAACACCTACAGTGTAAATGTAAACCTGCACAATCCTCACTTTTAATAAAATTTGTGTCATTACGAATCTGTTCGTGTTTTATGTAAATTTCAGGTGTAAATATATTATTATTGGTTTCTTGATTTTGTATAGGGTGGAGTCGGAAAAGACCCTTATCAGAAGCAGTGAGTACATAAATCATGTGTATTATTTATATCTATGGACCAGGTAATGTTTATTTTGTTTAATGGTGTCATAGGATTGTGCACTGTATCATGCTATTTGAATTGTATAGTATTTTTTTTGTAAAATATCTTTATCATTGTCTCTGAAAAGCCCCCATAGGGAGTTGACAATAACATTTGTATCATATCGTATCGTATCGTATCGTATCGTATCGTATCGTATCGTATCGTATCGTATCGTATCATATCGTATCATATTACTTAGATGTACATGGGGTTTAGAATGTCTTGGCATCATAATGGTAAATGCTTGCATCTCATTCCACAGTAACACTTGGCATGTGCACTTATCTGCTTAACTAATGCAATAATCTTACATGTACATGTTTCTGTTACTTTCCCTGACAGGTTATTTCACAGATGGTGAAAAGTACACCTTCAATTTCAAAAGGATCCAGGAAATTTTTTCGGACATTGCAGGATAATGGTATTTAATTTTTTAACATCTGTTTGTGTGGCTTTTTTTTTTTTAGTTTAGAAAACAGATGTTGTATTGGTAGAATGCAAAAATAGCTTGTGCCACTCATTGGTTTTAATCAATGTTCAAACAGTGTCCTCACAACATAAGAACTTTAATTATTTAATATACACCCATACATTATGAAACTTTAGATTCTATTTATAGTAGGGATATTATCTTCTTTTGTCCCTAGGAATCATCACTTTCTCTGAATATTTATTTCTTTTGACCATACTTACAAGTAAGTAATATGTAGTGACACCAATAGTGTTTATTGTATGTGTTAAGTGTAGGGTTGGGTGGTATACCAATATCAGTGGAGAATTTAATCAGACATGTCAGGTGATTTCAAAATCACAGCATAACCAAATTTATTCCGTTGAACAAAACACGCAGGAAAGCAAGTTTTATAATTCAAGCTTGATCAGTGCTGCACACTAGTTAAGGTTTTAAAAAAATATTCTGCTTGTATTATGTGGTTACCAACACATACGGAAGTCTGTTAGTATTTTACTGTTATTAAGAATATAAAGAAGTATGGCGTATTTGTTTTCCTCCTGCTACAGCTGCAGTAAATTAAAATAGGGTGCAAGAAGACCAACAGTAATTTTAGCAACAACAGCATATCATTTTCTTTGAAGAACTTCTTGTCATTTGATTTTGCACAGAGTCAAAAAGAGGCCTGGAAATTGCTTTTAAGATGTTAGACAAGGACGGGAATGGTCGGCTTACTAAGGATGAGTTTTTTGTGGTAAGTCAGTAATCATCTATAATATTATTTACATGTGGCTAAATGTAATTTAGGCAAAGTTCAAGTCGAGCAAATGCTGGCCAGCTGTCTCTGAGGGAGACCACGCTCGTTGGGGTCTTATACGGGGCTTTGCAGGGCATACATGTTTTGCTTACCAGCTGTGTGAGAACATGCAGTTTGCCTTGATGGCCATTCATGCATGTAGCGTGCTTTTGCTCCCTCACCTGGACCCCTCCCTTTCGCTGGTGACGGTAAGTATATGGGGTGGTAAGTATCTCCACTGACTCTGTCAGTGTGACGGTGCCTGGTGGTTGCCGCTCTCAGGGTTGCCAATGGATACCTGCATGCTCTGTTCGAGGCTCATATGTCGGCTCCACCATCCCTAAGGCACCTTTCCCAAGCTCATCAGTTGGCGATGAGTTTAAATATGGATTTATTGTATTATTCTGATAATGTCATTTTAATGTATTTGGGGTAATCTCTAGAAAAGTTACAGTGAGCAAAATATTATCATGAACAAGTAATTACTAAGAATATTGATAATGTAGAGCAGCTCTCACTTGGCTATCGAAAAGTAATTGGTTTTGCATTACTACCTGTACACACCACTTTTTCACCCAATCATAAGTAAAACCAAAAGCTATCGTGGCTCAATCTCGCATGTTTTTCATGCTTCACATCAGCTACATGTATTTAATACAAGTTTTGACTGGGTCATTGGATTGTCTGCCACCTTTGTGATTGGCCAGAGTGATAACTTTGGTTTTGGTTTTATGACACCCAGTTGAAAACTGTTCCAAATTACAGAATACAATAAACGACCAAAAGTAATCTTTCAGTTCTCTGTTTTATCTACAGCTTGAGGAGATGGTCAATAAAAAATCATCAGCAAAATCCATGGTGAGAAAAAAAAAGACCTGCATATAATTGTCATTCTTGATCAACCAATTCTCAATTTTTGCGCTGAAGATTCCTTTGTAAATCAGTTGGTTTTTTCGTGTTTATTTCAGGCCTTGCAAGAAAGTGAAAAGGAAAACGGTGATTGCCGCAACAATACCACACTAAAAATGCACTTCTTTGGCTCCAGAGGAACTGGTCAACTAACTTTCAGCCAATTCTCCAAGTATGTAACTTATTAGTCTTGAGACAAGCCATTAAGTGTTGAAAATACGTGTTCATTAAAGTTACATGTACACGAAACAGAAATTATCTAATAGTCTCTGCGTGCACTGCAGACCTATGATTACTCCACAATGTTGTTTTCCAATGGTAATTCTTCACTAAAAACTACAACAACAACAACAATAATAATGATGATGATCATAATAATAATAATAATAATAATAATAATAATAAAGATAATAATTAATGTTTACAATATGCAGACTTCTACAGTATATACATGTATATGCAATGCTCATCATTTGTTGAGAACTTTACTGGGCAGAGGTTGTACAGAGGACATGACTATCAACAGAAACTTTGTTTTACTTTCTGTTCTTACACTGTAGATTCATCCATAATCAGATTTTCCTTTGCTATGATATAAGCCATTATTAAAATGCAAGACCGGGTTGTGGTTACTTTTCAAAGTATGCATCATTAATCTATTTTTTATTTTTTCTTGCGTACACAGGTTCATGCAAGATTTTCAGTTGGAAGTCTTTGAAATGGAGATATCCTTTACATAAAAAAACATCCATGGCAGTTGAGCTGTGAGAAGACAGATACTGTCCCTTCTAGTATTGTCTTTGCAAGAGATTGAAAACATCATTTTCTCAAACAAGACAATCAAATGATTTTATATTACTGATACTAGAGTTTTTGAAAAAGAACAACAAGTGTAAACCATAGGCCAAATGTTGGCTAGGTTTAACCTTGAAAAAGGCAAGCTGGAGATGAAATTAGATTTTCTTAACTCAGCCCACTTTATGGAATATTCAAGAGGAATGCCGACCATCCCAGAAGACAGTTTTGGTCGTTTGTTGTTGAGAAACACTTCGCTGGAGGAAGAAGAAATCCAAAAATACTTAGACAGACTTTGTAGCCGACTTAGGCAAAGAAAGGTGAGAGCCTCTAGTTCAATTGTTAGGGGTAAAAATGCTGAATTATGTGAATACAGGCGCTGTCGTTGTATGTATAAAAGTTGTTATACAATGTTTGCGAGTTACTTGCCGGATGCAGAATATGGCTACATATGTAAGTACGGTAACCACGGCGCCACTTAGGAAATGAAACAGATCAAATTTTGCAGAGCAGAAGAAAATATGGCCTTAATTTTAAGTTGGCATGTTTTATCACACTAAAAGGACGCTGTAAAAGCTGGTCAGCGTAATCAACTGAAGCTGGAATTCCTTGCTTCTGCTTTGTGGACTTGTTGTCTATTAGACAGATCAGACAACAAAGACGCCCTGATTAAAGCATGTGGTCGTGTTTCGAGCGCTGTCATACAAAAGAAGGCTGTCTTTTCAAGTGGTCAATAGTCTTGAGCTGTAAGGTTTTCCTGCATTTACATCTCATTTTTGTAGGGCATTACTCTGGAGCAGTTTCTTAGTTTTGGGATGTTCCTTAACAATTTGGAAGACTTCGCTTTGGCCATGAGAATCTACTCCATTGCCGGACAAGCCGTTACTGAAGGTACAGTAGCCTACACCGTGTTTTCCCGCGTTCAATATGCAAACTCGTGCTGTATCAAATAGCCTGTTCCAGGCTCTCACGCTGTCAGTGGAGACGATCGAAAAAGCGGGCGGGCGAAATTTGTCCACTGGTTTATCTCCAACCGAAACAGATTTTAAGAAAAGGAATTTTAGGCAGAAGTAAGAGTGGTATTTACATGTCTGTTAATGGAGGACTTCACTGACATTTCTTGCCGTAAGGTAGCTTGAACTTCCTGAAGGTCTGTATAGCTGTTTTGATCAATCGGTTTTCGTCAGAGATCAACCAGCGTTACTTTCGGAAAGAAAGCTAACGGTAAATTAGGGAAAATCTTATTCAAAGTATCTATTTAGCCAATCAAATCATGTCTGTCCCCAGAGCTATATTTTCCTCGTGCCAAGTCCCCGCCGGCTACGAACGACAGGTGGTTTGGGGAGCGAAAATAGGCTGGTGTAAGAGACGATGGTTGCTGTTTAGAACGCAGGAAACAGTTTGATTTTAAACAATAGAAACGAGAAGTCTGGAGTATTTTCTCGCGTAATTGTCGACCAATAATTTCCCTTAGAAATTTCCGTAAAACAGAGAAAGCTACATGTATCACACAAGCCCTCAAGGTAACATTTTTTCCTCTCTAAACAGCAAACTTCCTTGCGTAATTATCTGTTAAAATTAGCTCAGTCTCACTTCATGTTTGAATGTTAATTTGCCGAGTGCCGTTTCCGCTGTGTCAAGTTTAATTTGCGGAAATTGAGTGAGGATAAATTTTGCCACCCGATTAACGAAAATAAAAATTACATATACGGCTTAATTATTTATGATTTTTTTTTGTTGCGCTTCTTGAATTATGACCCCCTGAAATCAAGCGATTTTTCTTCTTAATTAACTTCATAGTTTCCTGTGGCTCGTATTGTTTAAGAAGTTATTCCCCAGTTTTATAACTTGAATTTAATGGTTGTGCGTCTTTTAGCGTGTGTACTGAACGATTTGGAGGACACCATCTTCAGTTTTTCGGCCTATGATACATTTCTATGAAAGAATGTTGAATACGCTGGTCTGACGTAATAAGAGTTTGAAACTGTTAAAGCATATATTGAGTATTTTAATGTTTTATAACCCTGGAATGACTAATGCTTGTCACTAAATATTACCGAATGAATATCGACCCGAAAATACCGTCATGAAGAGATAGAATTCTTCAGTATAAGCAAAGAATAATTGTCCTTAAGTATTTCGTTACAGTCCCCGTTATTATAAAATAGATTTCAACCTCTTCAGAGTGAGTCTTAGACATAATTTTGGTATTATATTCTTTCGACTTTTTTTTTGCGTAGATAATTCTAAAGAGGGGGACGAAAATAACAAATTGTTGTGTCCTCCGTTAGTTGAGTCTTTTTCCATTAAAATGATGATTCTCTGTAAAGATCTCGCCGATATATAAACAAGAACTGGACTACTTTTTGTCATGGTCTAAAGGCTTTCTTCCTTTTCGTTCAAACCAAGGATAGCGTTAACGTTTTGAATATTTATTTTAAAATGCCCTGGGGCGGACATGCATTAATTACACTGTTTCATAGATAACACTAGTGCAGTACGTTCAAAATTGCTTTTAACTAAACAAGGTAAAAATATATTCCAGAGACCAGTTTTAACTCCGCTTCGTCAAGGATGAGTGACTGCTTTCGATTTATTTTTAATTTTAAAGAATTTGTTACCACAGAAGTGTGTGTTTACACTATTCCAATATTGTGATATTAAAAAGATTTCTATCCACAATTGTATATTTGCAGCGAGCAAATAGACCACATTGAAAAGGAAACATAAAAACACTAAAGCAAACGAAAGAAGAAGTTGTCAGTCAATTATTTTGGAGAAAGGTTATGTCGAAAACATTTTTTCGTGAATTAAAATTGAACTGTGTTTAACCGCAGTAGCCGAAAACTGCGAAGGAAATTAAGCAAGTGATGTAGAAATTATAAGAGAATTACTGTAGTAAGCAAGAAAATTACACATTCTGCCAAAGAGTACTAACATTTGGCGCGTATATTAACTCTGAAATGTAATGCAGGAGATATATAATGCATTTAGAACTTTTTTGGGGAAAGAAAAATGAAGACCGACAAACATTGTTTGTTCTTTTATGTTGTTGTCTCTATTTCACTTTGAAGTAGACTGTATTTCAGTTTTCACTTTGACAGCTTTGAACCGTAAAAGAACGAACGAGATCTACTTCGTTGTGCCTTCTCCAGAAAGTTAACAGTCTCAAGAACTCCGCTCTGAAGGCTCTGTTCATGACGCCATATATGACAGGGTTAATGGAACAACTGCCAAAACCGAGGTATATGTATAACAGAAAGATCTGTCTTGGTATAGCGAGCTGGTGTCTGCTGTAGGAATCAACTAAGTCAATAACAGCTATAGGTCCCCAGCAAATAATAAAGCCTAGCACAGCTGCAAATAGTGATTTTGTTATCTTAACTTCTTCCACGTTTAAGCGAAGAATCGATCCTTGTCTTGTGTTGTTCATGCCTCGATTGTGTTGTTTGATGTTTTTGAAAATCTTGTAATAAGTGAACGAAATGATTCCGATGGGAATAGCGATGTAAAACACATCTAAATATGCGATGTAACCCATGTCCAGTTCTGGGGATTTGAAGTTCATAAAACAGATTACTTTACCGTAATGTACGATAAATGTCGCCCATTGAGCCATCGATGAAAGCCCCGCACCAAGAGCAGCGAAAAGTGTAATAACAACGACGGAAAGAAGAGTAGATTTGACTTTGAAATGCTTACGGTAAAGATTTGGTTTCACCACGCGAAAATATCGGTTCACTGCTGTTGCAGTCATGAGTAGCAAGGAGTAGAGCGCAAAGAAGAAACAAAAAAATCCCTGGAAATGGCAGACAGCGCCGCTGAATGGCCACTGGCCTGTTACGAGAAGAACTCCAGACATAGGCATACACAGGACCGCCATGAGAGCATCTGATATGGCTAAGGTCACTACATAGATGTTTGGTAAAGTGCGAAGTCTTTGGTTACGGTATACAGCCCAGCAAACCATCACGTTACCAGTGAAGGCCAGAAAGTTGATGATCATCATTAAACCACTTTCCAACACAAGTAAACCATCTTTGCGTTCCTGCAGCTCTCGAAAAAGATTTTCCTCCCCTTCTGCTGACATTTTGATTTGAAAAGCTTTCAGTGTCAGCGAACGCAATAATCGCTTCCCTGTCACCCCTATTTGCGCAGATTGTGTTGATGTCGATTTGGTTCAATTTAACCTTTGTTACGCGTATTCCATTCAGCACAAGAGTAATTTCTCGTAATCAAGAGCTGCTAGATCTCGCAGAGAGTTATAAAACAATAATTTGAAACCAAGGGAACCACCTTTTTCTATTTTTGGATGGCAATTTTGCAAGTTTGATTTTTGTTGAGCAGGTGTGCGCTGGGGTAAATTACTCTCGTTTGAATGACCAAAGTTACTTATTTCCGCATTTCGTATCGGTACACAAAGTGAAAGCATATATTTTTTTGCAAATTATTTTTTGCAAAGCGTTTGCTATTGTCAGAGTATGTTCTTTTTGCTCTGTGAAATGAATGAAAACATGAAACAAAACTATCCGCCTCCCACACATCAAACCGCTTTGTTAATCACTAGTGGCATTACAGACACCTCGAACTCATGTTTCTAGTAATTAAAATGATGACAATTTTCAAAACAAAAAACGAAATTAAATTCCCTTTGTATGACAAACCCAGGTGATTCAAGTATCGTGGACTTATATATGTTTGTTTGTCCGGCGGTCGTGACATGATCAACATTGTACTTCTTTCTCATTTCACTACAGAGTTTAAAATCTACCATCTTTCTTAATTTATCACCATGGAGGCAGTGTGGCCGAGAGGTTAGGGCGCCGGGCTTGAAATCCGGAGGTCGCGGGTTCAAGTCCCGCTCTGACCACTTAGCTGGAGTTGTTTCTCTGTAGACTCTAGTTCAATTCCTTGGTCATGCTTGTAAATAACCAACTGGTCTGCCTCCCGCCATTTGAGCCTTTTAAGCCTATTATGTTTAGTTGAACTAGCTAGGTGTAGCTAAACGCATTGACCACTGAAAACAGCAACATTTGAACAGTTGAGTAGTACTTCCTCGATATTGCTGATCCCAACAGCATGCAGGACGCGTGTCGCATATGAACCTAGCAAATGCCCTAGGCACAAGTCTCTCTGTCGCTAGCTCAGAGGGGAAAGCGCCCGCACGGTGCAGTCTGGGAGGTCGTAGGTTTGAATCTTATGGGGTGCCCAGACTTTGCTACATGCTCTTGACGTGATGAATATTATATCGTTTTAGATAGCCTAACAAACCAGCTTACACATCATTTAGCTCTTTTACTTTTGTGTTTGGGAACTGACGTCCCAAGTTTGTTACGACTCATTCAGTTCATTTTACTTTGTTGTATATGTCTTTACTGTGAGTACTTGATACTTTAGTTTGATACTACTGACCATTGTTAAAACTATGTACTGACGAAACCGAACTATGAAACCAGTTTGATGCAAGAAAAGGCCAAAAACTTACTGCAGCATTTACCGACGATCGTGAACGATTTAGAGGCCTCACTGTCGCGGGTACGTTACTGCACGGCCTAATCAAGAGATCTTGTGACTAGAAGATGTCTTTTCTTACTATGCTGCGGCTTCAGAGATCTTTTGCTCATCTTCGGCTATCCTTGAATGTCTTCGAGTTATCTACGGAATCTTCGGAAACCCTCGGGTAATTTTCGGAAATCCTCGTGGGACTAATGATACCTGTCCTTCACGAACGAAAACCTACGACACATTCTCTCTGACTATCTCACTAAGATAAGACTGAATTGAATGTTACGAAATCTCACTCGCAATGAAAATTACTCCCGCGGGAAATTGGTATCGATAAAAGAAGCCGAAGTAGAACCATAAAGTCCTTTATCCAAGTTTAGCGGAAGCAGTGATTCCCTATTACATTTTTCAACTCTCTTATCGGATTATGCTTCAAAGTCAAATACCGCTTCCAAATTACTTGACTGCGCGGCCAAATTGGGAAGTCTAGAAAGGGCCTATACTTACTACGGTGAGTAATCCTAGAAAGTTTTCACGTCTTCTATGAAATGTTCGGAAGTCCTCGGGTAATTTTCGGAAATCCTCGGAGTAATGATATCTGCCCTTCTGGAACAAAATATAATGACACATTCTCTCTGACTAAATCAATAGGATATGACTGAACTACGAAATCTCGCTAGTGAAAATTACTCCCGCGGGGAATTGGCATAAAAGAAGCCGAAGGAAAACGAACCACTCCTTTATCCATGTTTAGCGGAAGCAATGATTTCGTAATGCATTTGTCTACTCTCTTATCGGCTTCATGCTTTTAGTCAACATCTTAGTGTAGGCTCATTTCGTCTATAAAGTCACGTTTCTCATCTTACAGATAAGTGCTGTCCTCTTCAGTCAATTAGTTTGACTTTCTTTCCTTCATTCCTTTTGTGAGGGTTTTGACGGCGTTGATGTCTTGTAGAACTTTCAGTTTCCTTTTGACTTTTTGCTAAGTTATATGTACATTTGAAAGTGTAACAAATGTTGATCGGAATCTAACAAATAAATAAGAACACGGATTACTTGATACGAGAATTCCGGCTTGATTTTAGTAGCAATGAAACGTTACCACATATCTCTCCAAAATGTGTTCAATATCACACTCTAACTCACTTTTCGGAGTGATGAGTTTTATCCCGATTTTTTTGAGTGAAAATTAAAGTAGAACTGAATTTAGGAGTGAGTGGGTGACAGAAAAAAATATAATGTAATTTCGTTTGTGAGTGATACGTAAATCTCTAACGGCTGGGGTACCGACATGTTCCGTTGTTACGCCAGTATGTCAAATTAAAAAGCTTACATCCATTCTGAATACGAGAATTCAATGAGCTATGTGAGAGAGTGTTATATATGACATTTACGTGACAAGCATTTAATTTGCCTCAACTCTAAGTCAATAAAAGCTAATATCAATGACAGTTATTGTTCCGTCGTGCCATAGCATTGTAAACAATGGCCAGCGCCCTGGTTTGTGTTTGATTTTTGTACATGCTAAAGTAACTTTAAGAATTTCCGAATCGTAATTATCGAAATGTTCCAAGTTGACATTCAAAGGAACTATTCTGCCAAGTCAAACAGGAAATGTGTCGACCTGTGGACGAAATTGACAGTGAAAGCAATTAAGAAAAAAGCTTCTAATTTTAAACTGCTAAAAGTACGTTTCCTATACTTAATTATCATTAAGAATAAAGGGAAATACGTGTTGTTTCGCGCTTAAGGTCCCTTAATGATGAAAAAAATAGAAAGTACTCTACGTAATTTATTCAAATCGGGCTGTAGAATCAGGCTTTAAACATCGGTTACCTTCGCTTAAAGCCATTACTTCCCTCACGGTAAAATTGCAGACCATGAAACTAATTTCTTTCCGGTCAAAATGGCAACAGCAGAACAAGAAATACTTTCTCGAGAGCTGCAGGAACGCAAAGATGGTTTGGTTGTGTTGGAAAGTGGTTTAATGATGATCATCAACTTTCTGGCCTTCACTGGTAACGTGATGGTTTGCTGGGCTGTATACCGTAACCAAAGACTTCGCACTTTACCAAACATCTATGTAGTGACCTTAGCCATATCAGATGCTCTCATGGCGGTCCTGTGTATGCCTATGTCTGTAGTTCTTCTCGTTACAGGCCACTGGCCATTCGGCGAGGCTGCCTGCCATTTCCAGGGATTTTTTTGTTTCTTCTTTGCGCTCTACTCCTTGCTACTCATGACTGCAACCGCAGTGAACCGATATTTTCACGTGGTGAAACCAAATCTTTACCGCAAGCATTTCAAAGTCAAATCTACTTTTCTTTCCGTCGTTGTTATCACACTTTTCGCTGCTCTCGGTGCGGGGCTTTCATCCATGGCTCAATGGGCGACATTTATCGTACATTACGGTAAAGTTATCTGTTTTATGAACTTCAAATCCCCGGAGCTGGACATGGGTTACATCGCATATTTAGATGTTTTTTACATCGCTATTCCTATCGGAATCATTTCCTTCGCGTATTACAACATTTTTAACACTATCGGAAAACACAATCAAGAGATGAACAACGCGAGAAGAGGGTCAATTCTTCCCTTGAACGTGGAAGAAGTGAAAATAACAAAGGTACTATTTGCATCTGTACTGGGCTTTATTCTTTGTTGGGGACCTATCGCCATTATTGACCAAGTTGATTCGTACACGGGGCAAAAAGTCGTTATTCCACGGCAGGTCTTCTTGCTGTACATATACCTCGGCTTTGGAAGTTGTTCCATTAACCCCTTCATATATGGCGTTATGAATAAAGCCTTCAGATCAGAGTTCGTGAAAGTGTTAACTTTGTGGAGAAAAAAGAACGAAGTTGTTCCTTTCGATCGGTCTTTTACACTTCAAACTAACCATTCAGCAGTAAACAACTGAGACAAGACGACACATGCGCACAAGTTGGGTGTAGACTTTCAGGCAAGAGACCTGACTTTAGGGGAAAACATTTCTTATCTTTTATGGTCGGGAAAAGTCAGGGAATTTAGCATCCTGGAAGCGAAATAAATGTTTTTTTTTTTTCAAGACTTCGGGAAAACTCCAGTAATCTGAATTTTATCTTAACATTGCCAAAATTAATTGTTATGAAAGTTCTTGAAAGTTGTTCCGTCTCCGTAGACTGTCAATTTTGCTAGGAGCTGGTCATATTTAGAGTTCATAGTGGTAATTAAAGAGACACCTTAAATCGATTTGCCTAGAGGCGCTAAAGCCTTCTCTTATAAATTCTTTTATTATACATTGAACTCACGATCTCTTTTCTGATAAGCCGAAAGCGTACAGTGAATTTTCGAAATCAGCGCCTGTGACGTCATCTAGCTACAGATTATACAATGATCATGTCAAGGACACTCAAGGTCACGGGTAATCATGTTATGTATGACCGCGGTGCATGATTTCTAAGGGTAGTCGTGTCAAGTTCGCGCGCTTTGTGTTGCTTACCGTCAGTGAAGAAGCAAAAACATGACTTCCATTTTGTATTTTCGTTCAATGTATATCATAACAGGATTATTAGATTCGGTTTTTGTGATATCCAGAATAATCAAGGTCGCGGTAAGGGGTATCAGCCCTCTTATTATGGTTAGTGAAAATAAATTGTTACCTGGCCGGTTGTATTTCTTAATTTGTTTATTTATCAAAATGGAAAAAAAGTCAATGAAAATATTGTTTTTAATTCTTTACCGGTAGTACCTTGATCTTATATTTTCTGCCCAAGATTACCAACGTAGAAATAAAATTCTGTTGTTTGTATCTTCTCACATACATAGACTTGAAAAATACACGGAATTTATTGCTTCCTTTCTTTGTATGCTCGGAAAATATGCAATCAAATACCCATTATATACTAAGTCGAATTGTTGTCGGATTTGAATTGGCTCTAAGTCTTACTGATCAGTTGAAGGACAGGCGCATAGATGCCGTCATAAACCTTTTTTGTGTCTTTATTATGTAAAAAAAAAATAGATTCCATGTTGCCATGTGTCTGTTCAGTAATAGGGAACTTGAGCAAACCACGACGACGCCGGCAACGAGAACGCTACCAAACAAAAGGTTTAATGAGCGAAACTATAGCTGTGCACGTGCGTTTTAAATCTTTGTACATTTCTTTGCCGTCCTCTGCAAAACAAGAACGTGAAATGACCAAGTCCTGCGTAGTCCGAAGAACGCGAACGACGACGACTAATTTTTCGTATTTCCATTTGGAATTGAACGCTGTCGTTGCATATTTGGCCTGAGCACGTTTTTACACACATTGGCGTACTGAACAGATCTAGACAATTGCGAATTTCGCTGGTAAAATATAAATTCATTTT